>NC_069502.1:926507192-926807192 GCF_027579735.1 Bombina bombina
AAAATTGCATGCTGTAAAATCATGCTGCTTTATAATGCCTTGGACTAATATACATGCTGAATTCTGCAATCCTCCCCCACGACCCCCCCACGACCTCCCCCCATGACCTCCCCCCATGCCCCACCCCCCTACCCAACCTGAGTAATCTACTCCTAGTACTTACCACAGATCAGTTAGCTGTTCTTCCCTCTCTCTTTTTCTGTACACTGCTGGCTGTCTTCTCATCAGCACATGGAGGGGGATGGAACACATGGGAGCGCATGCCTCAAACTAGTGCCTAGCTAAAGGCTTCTAAATTCAAACAGCAGGCAGCAGTAAAATGTAAAACATAAAAAAATCATGCTGCTGCAACCTTCCTCTGCCTTGCAGGCACTGCTTCTGACTCCTCCACGAGTCCACTCCAAGTCCTAGAAGACTGAGTTCTCCTGAAGCAGGAATGGGCCAGAGGCTGTCAGGCGCTTTCCAAATAGCTCTGCTGGCAGGTGGGCTCCAAGTCTGCATATCTCCAGTGCTGTCTTCTGCAAAATTGTATGGTCTTCACAATCTAGGAGGGGCTAAGAGAGCGCTTCTCCACACTCTCACAGAGTCACTCAGCCTCAGGCCACCCCCCCATGAGGCCTCTATGAGAGCACATCACTATCTAAATTGCGAAGCCTAGTTTGGGAAGCCTGGCCTGCCTGCCCTACTGACACTGCCTCTGTCACTATGGCTGTGCCCAGCCGTGCTGAACCCGCCCCCCCCGCATCAGTCCTTTTTACAAGGCACAACTTCACAAGGCTAGCAGTGGTACTTACATGTAAAAAAAACAACAAAAAACATATGACATTAATGTGGTGGTGTCACCCCCTGGTGGGTGTCACCCAGGTGTGGTCCGCACCCTCCGTACCCCCTTGTGACACCACTGTCCGATCGGGCTGATTGCTGCTCGCCTAAGGTGACCAGATTTTTAAAATGAAATCCGGGGACATTTTTTTAACCCCTTACAGTAAATTTTATTTTGCCCCTACAATCATCACTTGCAAAACTAACTGGCCAGGTCAAATCCCGCTTATGTGTTTAATACCTGCTTTGTTCCCCTAAAAAAAAAAATAAGGCCTAGCAAAATTTAGAAATCCGGAGGGTTTCCCACATTGTTTCCTTATCTTCTACCACCAGTCCAAGCTGTGTGATCCATTAATCGAGGCTGAGGATTCCAGGCCTGTATAGGACCAGGTCACCAGCTCAAACACCAACATAAAAAAAGTTATTTTTTTGATAATCTTATTCTTTTAAAGAGAAATAGAATTCCTTTTTTTCCAAAAAACACGAATAAAAATGTCAAACGTATACTATAATACATATCCCTACAAGCAACGCAATACCCTAGCCAAAGATACACATCTCTTATACTCGCTTTAATAATAATGCCTCACGATAGGCCACTAGTAAAATCAATCACCAGAAGATACCCCTACTTTGTAGTTTTTGCCCAATCAAATTCTTAGAAAGATTACGTACTTCTAAACATTCCAATTTAACAAACTAGACTAACCCAACAAGGTCTCAGCCTCTCGATTCCATTGCGCCTGCACATATCATGCTTACGCTATTAACTAAACACTAACAACCAACAAGAAATTACCTTGCACCTTTGAGCCCTTGCAAAGCGGGGCTTGCAACCCCGTGAAGCACCTCACAATCTATATAGAGAGGGCTCCAAAACTTTTAGCTTCAGCTGCGCTGTGAGCGCCAGTGGTGAAGTATCCAGGGGAATCGGAACTAGTCAGTGTCTAAAACAGATAAATCTATCAACTTCCCACAAGCATCGGTAACATACACGGGACTTCGACCGTTTTCCCGGGGACATTTCCGGGGACATAATTTATCTGGGGACAGTCTCCTCAATCCGGGGACTGTCCCCTAAAATCGGGGACATCTCGTCACCCAATACTCACTGTCTCAGAGGTGGCAGACGAGTTAAGAAGCAGCGGTCTTATGACTGCTGCTTCTTAACTTCCGCTTCAGGTGGACCTGAAGCGGAGTGGGTCGGAAGCAGCATCCGCTGCTTTATAAATCGACCCCATAGTGTTCGAAATTTCGCTTTCAACTGGAGTTTTTGGCCTTCACTTGTTTTAGTCTAAACCTAGCATATACAATTTTGCCACTTTCTCATCTGTAGTTCCTTCCTTTAAAGATACTCTGATTGGGCTACAAAGAACTGAATAGAAGCTTAGGAGTGTGCACGTGTCTGGAGTATTATATGCCAAAAGCTTTGTAAGAATGTTATCCATGATATCCAATAGCACTAGATGGCAGAACTATTCCTGTCCTGTAGTGCTCCGGACACCTATCTAGGTATCTCTTCAACAAATAATACCATGGGAACAAAGCAAATTTGATAGTTGAAGTAAATTGGAAGCTTTTTTTTAAATTGTATGCTCTGTCTGAATCACAAAAACAAAAAATTTGGGGTTTCATATCCCTTTAAATCACACAATTTAGATAATAATGTAGGGGAAAGCAAAACAAAGAATCTATTTTATCGCTTAAAGGAATATGAAACTGTAAAAAGGAAAATGTGCTAGATGCTCTAAAGGTTATTTGCAAGAGGAGAGTCTTCTCTTTTAAATGAGAAGTCTCATGGGTCTATAAATGTATTTTCTTGTTGTTTTTGTTCATATAGTTCATAATATGCTACTTTGTTTTTTGTTTTTAGTCTTGTCACTATTTGCCAACGGTGCCGATGTTCTTATTGGCTAATGAGAAACTTCTCAACTATTGTGCACAGACATGCACTTCCTGTCAGAATAAAAAAACAACAAAAAAACATCTTTAACTTAAAAACATTTTTTTGCGTGTAAAAAGGACATTTATAAAGTGTTCTTTCATATGCTTTGTAGATTTTCTTTTGTAATTTTCTTTAAAGAATTATCCCAGAGCTATCTAGCAGCAAAGATGTTAAAAACAAAAAAATCTTGATTTTTTTTTTATTGGATCCATAAAACGCAACATCCAAATCTAGCCGTTACAGTGTGTCTCATTAAATGCTCTAACAGGACCTTACACACAGTGTAGGAATTGTGAAACATATCTGCAATTCCCAGAAATATACTGAGCCTAACACCTTCGATTTAGACTAATCAGACTAATTTCATTTCAGTTAGTACATTCGCTTTTTGTACCCTCTTGAACCCTGCTGTGCCTATTGCATAGTTTATCCTGTCAATCAATGTCACAACGTACCTGTTAGCAAAAAAAATAGCGCCTGCTTCTGTACTAATTTATTAGAGAGCAAGCAGATAAAAAGTGAAGCCTTGGAAAAGCTTTTTTCTTAAATTAAAGGTTTTAGCTGTGAAGTATGAAGGACAGTATGGTTTTGTTCCAAGGTGCTACAAAAATAAATTTTATAAAGGCTCACGAAACACTGAGCAATGGGCAGTGACCTTTAAGTTAGTTTAATATGGATTCTGTTTATCAAAGTGTATTCTTGCTCCTTACATATTAAATAGAATATAAAAATATGAATATATAATAAAATATATGAATATGGTATTTTCATTTTTTTTAAAGATTTTTTAAAGTAATTTTTTTGTTTTTTTGTTAAATCTGTGGATTTGGTATGTTACAGAGAAGTATTAATAATAAGTAGTGTGTGTCTGGCAGAGAGTGTGGTTGACAGGTAGTGTGTATTAGACCAAAAATGTGTGACTGACAGGTAGTGTATATCCATCTAAGAATTTGTGACTGATAAGTAGTGTGTGTCTAACCAAAAATGTGTGACTGACAGGTAGTGTGTGTCCGGCAAAAAATGTGTGACTAACAGCTAGTGTATGTCTGAAGAAAAATGTGTGACTGACAGGTAGTGTGTGTCTGACCAAAAATGTGTGACTTACAGGTAATATATGCCTGACCAAAATGTGTGACTGAAATGTAGTGTGTGCCTGACCAAAAACATGGGACTGACAGGTAGTGTGTGTCTGACCAAAAATGTGTGACTCACAGGTAGTGTGTGTCTGACCAACAATATGGGACTGACTGGTAGTGTATGTCTGGCTAAAAATGTAGGTAGTGTCTGTCTGACCAGAATTGTGTGACTGACAGGTAATCTGTGTCTGACCAAAAATGTGTGACTAACAGGTAGTGTGTGTCTGACTAAAAATGTAGGTAGTGTCTGTCTGACCAGAATTGTGTGACTAACAGGTAATCTGTGTCTGACCAAAAATGTGTGACTGACAGGTAGTGTGTGTCTGGAAGAGAATGTGTGACTGACAGGTAGTGTGTGTTTGACTGAAAATGTGTATCAGACATCTGCCTAGATTATATGAATCTAATATCCTGTGGAAACAAACTTCCAATACTACAACTCAAAAATGCAGAATAAAGTTTTGTACATTCCCTTCCCCAAGGGCAAGAGTTGCAAGTCTCTCTGCATTGTAATCTCGTAAAATATATCATTTATTTGGCAATTCATGCAACTATAGATGTTAAAGTGAAGGTAAACTTTGATGAATGAAATCCCGTTTTTTAAAAATACTATTAAAAACAGGGGCACTTTCATTCATCAAAGTTTAGAAGGCAGCCGTTTTGATTAAAAACTTACCTTTGTTTTTTTCACAGCCAGAGCAGCTTCCCCCACACGGAGCACCTCTCTTTACACGTCATCAATGACTAATCCAGCTTCCTCCAATCGCGGCATAGCCTCAGGCAATGACTACCCTGGGGGGAAAGCCGTGATTGGAGGAAGCTGGATTAGTCATTGATGACGTGTGAAGAGAGGATCTCCGGGTGGGTGGAGCTGCTCTGGTTGTGAAAAGAACAAAGGTAAGTTTTTAATCAAAATGGCTGCTTTGTAAACTTTGATGAATGAAAGTGCCCCTGTTTTTAATAGTATTTTTAAAAAAACTGGCTTTCATTCATCAAAGTATACCTTCACTTTAAATGTGAATCAGCCCCTAACAAATCCCTGGAAAATATAGGTGAAGAGATCCTCTGTGAATTTTGAACAATCTTTTTTACAAGGCCACGTGGCAACTTCATAAGTATCTATCTAGGCCACTGAATGTGTAACTAATGGGAAATGTATGTCTGCTGGATAATATATTCTTCACATGCAGTGTATGCACCGAAAATAATTTGTTCTTGACAGGAAATGTGTGTCTTACACATAATGTGGGCCTAACAGGGCATGCAAGACTGAAATAATGCATGCATGATAATGGAATGTGCACCTGACAGAGAATGTGTTCCTGACAGAATATGTTCACTTAACAGAGAATGTATGCCTGATAGAGAAAGTTAGTGGAAGGTCCTGCAATGGGTGTGGCGCGTGCTGAGTTAAGGCTGTATGGGAGTGAGATAGGAGAAGAGGAGTAGGTAAGAATGTAAGGGTAATCCAAAAGAATAATCCACATCACCTTTCAATGAATAAAATGTCCTTTATTGAATACATATAAGCGGATGGTTATGCAACGTTTTGGGAACGCAGTCCCTTAATCATGCATGATTAAGGGACTGCGTTCCTGAAACGTCGCATAACCATCCGTTTATGTGTATTCAATAAAGGACATTTTATTCATTGAAAGGTGCTGAGGAGTATTCTTTTGGATTACTGTGCACCTAGCCAGACAAGGCTCTACCTGGGGTTGCTGGTCTCACTTTGGTTTGTTTCTGCATTAAGAATGTAAGGGTGGGTCCCTTACCTTTAAAAGCAGTCCTCAACAGTTTCTGGTCCCCTTCTCCCTCTGGATAAGAAGATGACGAGTTTTACCACCCTCCCTCCCTTGTTTATGGATGGTTGCTTGAGAACATTTTTATCTAGGTGCTTATGGCAGAGATAGGATTATTCAGTCTAGTATGCATATGTCCATGGCTGTAATTTATGGACCTCCTTCTGTGGACTATCAGGATCAAGTGGCCTGATGGTCCTGGAGCCTCTAAGGGTGGGGTGTCCTTGGCACTCTAAGTGGGGGAAGTCACGGCCTTGGTGCACATGGAGAGGGAGAACAGGGGGAATAATGGCCAGGCTGACGGATGGGGCAGATTGCCCCAGGTGCAAATGGGGTGCCCCTCCCCAGTGTAGGTAGGCCAGATGATCTCAGAAACCCCCTAGTATCCGATGGGGGCACTGACCTGCAGTAGTAGGGGTAGTTCTTAGCGTCTCTATTACCGTCATCCCTTAGTTCTGTCAGTTTATTTAATTATTTGTTATATTTAATAAAGGTGACCCATGGTGGTCTTATTATTTTCTAAAACAAAGTGTCTGTATGAGTTATTTAAAGGGTTCAGGGTGTTTTTTTCTGCTAGTAATGACCATTAGGCCTTTAATCCCTTAGGTGTTCCTGACAGAGTATGTGCACTTAACAGGTTGGGTGCCTGATATAAAAAATACTCCTGACAGGGTATGTGCACTTAACAGGGAGTGTGTGCCTGATAGAGAAAGTGCTCCTGCCACAGTACAGTGTGTGTACTAAAAAGGGAGTATGTGCCTTTCCCGGCAGAGCATATTAAAAAGGAGGTGTTCCTGGCAGAGTATGTGCATTTAACAGGGAAGGTGTGCCTGATAGATAATGTGCACCTAACAGAGTATGTGCATTTAACAGGGAAGGTGTGCCTGATAGAGAATGTGTACCTGACAGAGCATGTGCATTTAACAGGGAACGAGTGCCTGATAGAGAATGTGTACCTGACAGAGCAAGTGCACTTAACAGGGAAGGTGTGCCTGATAGAGAATGTCTACCTGACAGAGCAAGTGTACTTAACAGGGAAGGTGTGCCTGATAGAGAATGTGTACCTAACAGAGTATGTGCATTTAACAGGGAAGGTGTGCCTGATAGAGAATGTGTACCTGACAGAGCAAGTGCATTTAACAGGGAATGAGTGCCTGATAGAGAATGTGTACCTGACAGAGCAAGTGTACTTAACAGGGAAGGTGTGCCTGATAGAGAATGTGTACCTAACAGAGTATGTGCATTTAACAGGGAAGGTGTGCCTGATAGAGAATGTGTACCTGACAGAGCAAGTGCATTTAACAGGGAACGAGTGCCTGATAGAGAATGTGTACCTGACAGAGCAAGTGCACTTAAAAGGGAAGGTGTGCCTGATAGAGAATGTGTACCTAACAGAGTATGTGCAATTAACAGGGAAGGTGTGCCTGATAGAGAATGTGTACCTGACAGAGGAAGTGCACTTAACAGGGAAGGTGTGCCTGATAGAGAATGTGTACCTGACAGAGCAAGTGCACTTAAAAGGGAAGGTGTGCCTGATAGAGAATGTGTACCTAACAGAGTATGTGCAATTAACAGGGAAGGTGTGCCTGATAGAGAATGTGTACCTGACAGAGGAAGTGCACTTAACAGGGAAGGTGTGCCTGATAGAGAATGTGTACCTGACAGAGCAAGTGCACTTAAAAGGGAAGGTGTGCCTGATAGAGAATGTGTACCTATCAGAGTATGTGCAATTAACAGGGAAGGTGTGCCTGATAGAGAATGTGTACCTGACAGAGCAAGTGCACTTAACAGGGAAGGTGTGCCTGATAGAGAATGTGTACCTGACAGAGCAAGTGTACTTAACAGGGAAGGTGTGCCTGATAGAGAATGTGTACCTGACAGAGCAAGTGCACTTAACAGGGAAGGTGTGCCTGATAGAGAATGTGTACCTAACAGAGTATGTGCATTTAACAGGGAAGGTGTGCCTGATAGAGAATGTGTACCTGACAGAGCAAGTGCATTTAACAGGGAACGAGTGCCTGATAGAGAATGTGTACCTGACAGAGCAAGTGCACTTAAAAGGGAAGGTGTGCCTGATAGAGAATGTGTACCTAACAGAGTATGTGCAATTAACAGGGAAGGTGTGCCTGATAGAGAATGTGTACCTGACAGAGGAAGTGCACTTAACAGGGAAGGTGTGCCTGATAGAGAATGTGTACCTGACAGAGCAACTGCACTTAAAAGGGAAGGTGTGCCTGATAGAGAATGTGTACCTAACAGAGTATGTGCAATTAACAGGGAAGGTGTGCCTGATAGAGAATGTGTACCTGACAGAGGAAGTGCACTTAACAGGGAAGGTGTGCCTGATAGAGAATGTGTACCTGACAGAGCAAGTGCACTTAAAAGGGAAGGTGTGCCTGATAGAGAATGTGTACCTATCAGAGTATGTGCAATTAACAGGGAAGGTGTGCCTGATAGAGAATGTGTACCTGACAGAGCAAGTGCACTTAACAGGGAAGGTGTGCCTGATAGAGAATGTGTACCTGACAGAGCAAGTGTACTTAACAGGGAAGGTGTGCCTGATAGAGAATGTGTACCTGACAGAGCAAGTGCACTTAACAGGGAAGGTGTGCCTGATAGAGAATGTGTACCTGACAGAGCAAGTGCGCTTAACAGGGAAGGTGTGCCTGATAGAGAATGTTTACCTGACAGAGCAAGTGCATTTAACAGGGAATGAGTGCCTGATAGAGAAGGTGTTCATGTATGTGCAGTTAAAGGGACATGAAAACCAAAACGTTTCTTTCATGATTCAGATAGAGCACTGGTTTTCAAACCTGTCCTCAGGCCTCCCTAACGGGCCACGTTTTGAGGAAATCTGAACTAGGGCACAGGTAAAACAATTAGCTGATTAGTAACAATGGTTATCCAGAAAACCAGGACTGTTGGGGAGGCTTGAGGACAGGTTTGAAAACCAGTGAGATAGAGCAACCTTCCAATTTCTTCTTTTGTCTAATTTGCTTCATTCTCTTGGTATTGCTTGTTGAAAAACATGATTGATAACAGAAGTAAATTGGAACATTGTTTAAAAATGCATAATCTATCTGAATCATGACAGAAAAATGTTGGGTTTCATGTCCCTTTAACTGGGAGAGTGTGTCTGATAGGGAATGTGTTACTGACAGAGTGGGGGGTAGTTATCAACGTGTCTAATTTACCTGCCTTCGCCGGTTCAATACGCCCGCCTAAGCTCGCCTACCATCGCCGCCGCGGACCAGCAAAAGTTCGCCTAAGTTATCAAAAAAGCTGTCAAAAAGCCGCGCACCAAGTACGGGGCGATGAGCAGCGGACTGTGAGAGTTATCACTCATCCGATCTCGCTGCTCTTCGGCTTTTTGACAGCTTTATTGATACCCCTGTCACTAAGCACTCACACTAACTACACTGTTCTACCCCCTATACCGGCGCCCCCGGAGCCCCCCGCAACTAAATAAAGTTACTAACCCCTAAACCGCCGCTCCTAGACCCCGCCGCAACTCTTATATATGTATTAACCCCTAAACCGCCGCTCCCGGACACCGCCGCCACCTACATTATACCTAGTAACCCCTAGCCTGCCCCCCCCCTATGCCGCCGCCACCTATAATAAAGTTATTAACCCCTATCCTGCTGATCCCGGACCCCGCCGCAACTAAATAAATAGTTTAACCCCTAAACCGCCGCTCCCTGACCCGCCGCAACCTATATTAAACTTATTAACCACTATCCTGCCCCCCCTACACAGTCGCCACCTATAATAAATTTATTAACCCCTATCCTGCCCCCCCTACACCGCCGCCACTGTAATAAATTTATTAACCCCTAAACCTAAGTCTAACACTAAACCTAACACCCCCCTAACTTAAATATTAACTAAATAAATCTAAATAATATTTATATTATTAACTAAATGAATTCTATTTAAAAATAAATACTTACCTATAAAATAAACCCTAATATAGCTACAATATAAATAATAATTATATTGTAGCTATCTTAGGATTTATTTTTATTTTACAGGCAACTTTCAATTTATTTTAACTAGGTACAATAGCTATTAAATAGTTATTAACTATTTAATAGCTACCTAGCTAAAATAAAGAGAAATTTATCTGTAAAATAAATCCTAACCTAAGTTACAATTACACCTAACACTACACTATACTTTAATAAATTATTCCTATTTAAAACTAAATACTTACCTGTAAAATAAACCCTAAGCTAGCTACAATGTAATTGATAATTACATTGTAGCTATTTTAGGATTTATATTTATTTTACAGGTAACTTTGTATTTATTTTAGCTAGTAAGAATAGTTATTAAATAGTTATTAACTATTTAATGACTACCTAGCTAAAAGAAATACAAAATTACCAGTAAAATAAATCCTAACCTAAGTTACAATTAAACCTAACACTACACTATCATTAAATTAATTAAATTAATTACCTACAAATAATTACAATTAAATACAATTACATAAACTAACTAAAGTACAAAAAATAAAAAAAGCTAAGTTACAAAAAAAATAAATAAATAAGTTACAAACATTTAACAAATATTACAACAATTTTAAGCTAATTACACCTAATCTAAGCCCCCTAATAAAATAACAAAGCCCCCCAAAATAAAAAAATGCCCTACCCTATTCTAAATTTAAAAAGTTTAAAGCTCTTTTATCTTACCAGCCTTAAAAGGGCCTTTTGCGGGGCATGCCCCAAAGAAAACTGCTCTTATGCCTGTAAAAGAAAAATACAACCCCCCCCAACGTTAAAACCCACCACCCACATACCCCTAATCTAACCCAAACCCCCCTTAAATAAACCTAACACTACCCCCCTGAAGATCATCCTACCTTGAGTCGTCTTCACTCAGCCGAGCCACCGATGAAACCGAAGAGGAGATCCGGAGCGGCAGAAGTGATCCTCCAAGCGGCGCTGAAGAAGTCTTCCATCCGATGAAGTGATCCTCCAAGCGGCGCTGAAGAAGTCTTCCATCCGATGAAGTGATCCTCCAAGCGGCGCTGAAGAAGTCTTCCATCCGGGCGATGTCATCTTCCAAGCGGGGTCTTCAATTTTCTTTCTTCAGGATCCATCTTTATCCCGCCGACGCGGAACATCCTTCTTCCCCGACGGACTAACGACGAATGAAGGCTCCTTTAAGGGACGTCATCCAAGATGGCGTCCCTTCAATTCCGATTGGCTGATAGGATTCTATCAGCAAATCGGAATTAAGGTAGGAAAAATCTGATTGGCTGATTGAATCAGCCAATCAGATTGAAGTTCAATCCGATTGGCTGATCCAATCAGCCAATCAGATTGAGCTCGCATTCTATTGGCTGTTCCGATCAGCCAATAGAATGCGAGCTCAATCTGATTGGCTGATTCAATCAGCCAATCAGATTTTTCCTACCTTAATTCCGATTGGCTTATAGAATCCTATCAGCCAATCGGAATTGAAGGGACGCCATCTTGGATGACGTCCCTTAAAGGAGCCTTCATTCGTCGTTAGTCCGTCGGGGAAGAAGGATGTTCCGCGTCGGCGGGATGAAGATGGATCCTGAAGAAAGAAGATTGAAGACCCCGCTTGGAAGATGACATCGCCCGGATGGAAGACTTCTTCAGCGCTGCTTGGAGGATCACTTCATCGGATGGAAGACTTCTTCAGCGCCGCTTGGAGGATCACTTCATCGGATGGAAGACTTCTTCAGGGCCGCTTGGAGGATCACTTCTGCCGCTCCGGATCTCCTCTTCGGTTCCATCGGTGGCTCGGCTGAGTGAAGACGACTCAAGGTAGGATGATCTTCAGGGGGGTAGTGTTAGGTTTATTTAAGGGGGGTTTGGGTTAGATTAGGGGTATGTGGGTGGTGGGTTTTAACGTTGGGGGGGTTGTATTTTTCTTTTACAGGCAAAAGAGCAGTTTTCTTTGGGGCATGCCCCGCAAAAGGCCCTTTTAAGGGCTGGTAAGGTAAAAGAGCTTTGAACTTTTTAAATTTAGAATAGGGTAGGGCATTTTTTTATTTTGGGGGGCTTTGTTATTTTATTAGGGGGCTTAGATTAGGTGTAATTAGCTTAAAATTGTTGTAATATTTTTGAAATGTTTGTAACTTATTTTTTTTTTTTTTTGTAACTTAGCTTTTTTATTTTTTGTACTTTAGTTAGTTTATGTAATTGTATTTAATTGTAGTTATTTGTAGGTAATTAATTTAATTAATTTAATGATAGTGTAGTGTTAGGTTTAATTGTAACTTAGGTTAGGATTTATTTTACTGGTAATTTTGTATTTCTTTTAGCTAGGTAGTTATTAAATAGTTAATAACTATTTAATAACTATTCTAACTAGCTAAAATAAATACAGTTACCTGTAAAATAAATATAAATCCTAAAATAGCTACAATGTAATTATTAATTACATTGTAGCAAGCTTAGGGTTTATTTTACAGGTAAGTATTTAGTTTTAAATAGGAATAATTTATTAAAGTATAGTGTAGTGTTAGGTGTAATTGTAACTTAGGTCAGTTTTTATTTTACAGGTAAATTTCTCTTTATTTTAGCTAGGTAGCTATTAAATAGTTAATAACTATTTAATAGCTATTGTACCTAGTTAAAATAAATTGAAAGTTGCCTGTAAAATAAAATTAAATCCTAAGATAGCTACAATATAATTATTATTTATATTGTAACTATATTAGGGTTTATTTTAAAGGTAAGTATTTAGTTTTAAATAGGATTAATTTAGTTAATAATAGAAATATTATTTAGATTTATTTAATTAATATTTAAGTTAGGGGGGTGTTAGCTTTAGTGTTAGACTTAGGTTTAGGGGTTAATAATTTTATTACAGTGGCGGCGGGGTAGGGGGGGCAGGATAGGGGTTAATAAATTTATTATAGGTGGCGACGGTGTAGGGGGGGCAGGATAGGGGTTAATAAGTTTAATATAGGTTGCGGCGGGGTCCGGGAGCGACGGTTTAGGGGTTAAACTATTTATTTAGTTGCGGCGAGGTCCGGGATCGGCAGGATAGGGGTTAATAAATGTATTATAGGTGGCGACAGTGTAGGGGGGACAGGCTAGGGATTAATAGGTATCATGTAGGTGGCGGCGGGGTCTGGGAGCGGCGGTTTAGGGGTTAATACATATATTATAGTTGCGGCGGGGTCAGAGAGCGGCGGTTTAGGGGTTAATACATATATTATAGTTGCGGTGGGCTCCGGAAGCGGTGGTTTAGGGGGTAATAAGTTTATTAGAGTGGCGGTGGGCTCCGGGAGCGGCAGTTTAGGGGTTAACATATTTAGTATAGCTTGCGGTGGGCTCCGGGAGCGGCGGTTTAGGGGTTAATAACTTTATTTAGTTGTGGCGGTGTAGGGGGGGGCAGATTAGGGGTGTTTAGACTCGGGGTACATGTTAGGGTGTTAGGTGCAGACGTTTCCCATAGGAGTCAATGGGATGTCGGGCAGCAGCGAACATGAACTTTCGCTATGGTCAGACTCCCATTGATTCCTATGGGATCCGCCGCCTCCAGGGCAGTGGATTGAAAACCAGGTACGCTGGGCCGGAAAAGTGCCGAGCATACCTGCTAGTTTTTTGATAACTAGCAAAAGTAGTCAGATTGTGCCGCACTTGTGTGCGGAACATCTGGAGTGACGTAAGAATCGATCTGTGTCGGACTGAGTCCGGCGGATCGAAGCTTACGTCACTAAATTCTACTTTTGCCGGTATCTAGCCTTTGATAACTAAGGCGAATCAGCCTCGCCACAAATACGCTGCGGAATTCCAGCGTATTTGAGGTTGACGGCTTGATAACTACCCCCCAGTATGTGTACTTAAAGGGAATTTGCCCAATAGCACGTGTATGACTAAAAGAAGCGGCTACTAGCTACAAAGCTGGGAGAAAAATTGATGTGCTTTAATAGGCAATGTCCGGCATTGCTTAAAAGTAAAGAGAAATGTGAAAAATACATATATGGTATTATAGTGTCAGTTTTAAGGAGACATTTTCACTGTCTGTAAAAGGTAACTACAAGCTGTTCCGCTCACCCCATTTTAAAAGAGCAGAACACGCTTTAATTCTTTAAAGAAAGCATCAGCATGCGTGCTATGTCATTCACTCAAAAAAGCATTCAAAGCATATTTGCAGTGCCTAGGGCAGCACAAAAAAAAATACTGCATGTATCCATAAATGAATCACATACACAGAGACTTTGCACAAACTGGGTAACCATTTTCATGCCTGTTGGACTAAAAAGTTATTTATACATTTCTTTTAGTCTGCACTTAGTGAATGTAAACAACAGAACATTAAATTATTTCTAAATAAAAACACAGATATTTAACCTTTAGTCTTTTGTAACACATTAAATGACATGAGCTTCCTAATAAAAGATGAATTGATATCATCCATTGCTATGGAAGTAAAACAAGACAGAGTATACAGGATGCTTCTTAGTTAAACCAACATGCACCACTGATCTACTCTGCCAATTACTTTAACAGATGTATTTTGATTAAGCTAAATCCTGTTTAGAATCAGTTACCAGGAAAAACATTGCTTGGCAAAACACTCCAAAATATGGGTATGGTTGAAGCTGACAGGACTGTAAATATTGCTTATCCGGTCTTGCAGGCAGCCTGTGGGATATTCTTGTTTGTATCATGTAAATTTAAACTATGTATTCCCTGGCTCGATTTTATTTGCTCAATGTAAAGCAGCAGTCTCCATGTTATTTTTTTATTTGCATATTTGTCTTTTCAGTAAAAAGACAGCAGTGCTGCAATATATTGTAGAGTTTGCAAATATTTTATATCTAAAAAGATAGTTATCTACTTAGTATTATTACAATTTAATATATAGTGTTGGTAATAGTATATCTGTAATATATAACACTAGTCCTAAAGCCCGTTCACACGGGCCATTTTTTGCAGTACAGCGGTCCCACCCCTTGCTCTCTCCCTCCCCCTCTCTTTTGCTCTCTCTCCCCCCCTCTCTTTTGCTCTTTCTCTCCCCCTCTCTTTTAAGCTCTCTCCCCCCTCTCTTTTGAGCTCTCTCTCTCCTCCTCTCTTTTGCGCTCTCTCTCTCTCCCCCTCTCTTTTGCGCTCTCTCTCTCCCCCTCTCTTTTGCACTCTCTCTCCCCCCCCTCTTTTGCGCTCTCTCTCCCCCTCTCTTTTGTGCTCTCTCTCCCCCTCTCTTTTGCGCTCTCTCTCTCCCCTCTCTTTCGCGCTCTCTCTCTCCCCTCTCTTTCGCGCTCTCTCTCTCCCCTCTCTTTCGCGCTCTCTCTCTCCCCTCTCTTTCACGCTCTCTCTCCCCTCTTTTGCGCTCTCTCTCCCCTCTTTTGCGCTCTCTCTCCCCTCTTTTGCGCTCTCTCTCTCCCCTCTCTTTTGCGCTCTCTCTCCCCCCTCTCTTTTGCGCTCTCTCTCCCCCCTCTCTTTTGTGCTCTCTCCCCCTCTCTTTTGCGCTCTCTCTCTCCCACCCCTTGCTCGCTCTCTATCCCCCCTCTCTTTTGCTCTCTTTCTCCCCTCTCTTTTGTGCTGTCTCTGTCTCTCCTCTCTCTTTTGTGCTGTCTCTGTCTCTCCTCTCTCTTTTGTGCTGTCTCTGTCTCTCCTCTCTCTTTTGTGCTGTCTCTGTCTCTCCTTTCTCTTTTGTGCTGCCTCTCCTCTCTCTTTTGTGCTGTCTCTCCTTTCTCTTTTTTGTGCTGTCTCTCCTCTCTCTTTTGTGCTGTCTCTGTCTCTCCTCTCTCTCCCCCCTCTCTTTTGCGCTCTCTCTCCCCCCTCTCTTTTGCGCTCTCTCTCTCCCCTCTCTTTCGCGCTCTCTCTCTCCCCTCTCTTTCGCGCTCTCTCTCTCCCCTCTCTTTCGCGCTCTCTCTCTCCCCTCTCTTTCACGCTCTCTCTCCCCCCCCTCTCTTTTGCGCTCTCTCTCCCCTCTTTTGCGCTCTCTCTCCCCTCTTTTGCGCTCTCTCTCTCCCCTCTCTTTCACGCTCTCTCTCCCCTCTTTTGCGCTCTCTCTCCCCTCTTTTGCGCTCTCTCTCCCCTCTTTTGCGCTCTCTCTCTCCCCTCTCTTTTGCGCTCTCTCTCCCCCCTCTCTTTTGCGCTCTCTCTCCCCCCTCTCTTTTGTGCTCTCTCCCCCTCTCTTTTGCGCTCTCTCTCTCCCACCCCTTGCTCGCTCTCTATCCCCCCTCTCTTTTGCTCTCTTTCTCCCCTCTCTTTTGTGCTGTCTCTGTCTCTCCTCTCTCTTTTGTGCTGTCTCTGTCTCTCCTCTCTCTTTTGTGCTGTCTCTGTCTCTCCTCTCTCTTTTGTGCTGTCTCTGTCTCTCCTTTCTCTTTTGTGCTGCCTCTCCTCTCTCTTTTGTGCTGTCTCTCCTTTCTCTTTTTTGTGCTGTCTCTCCTCTCTCTTTTGTGCTGTCTCTGTCTCTCCTCTCTCTCCCCCCTCTCTTTTGCGCTCTCTCTCCCCCCTCTCTTTTGCGCTCTCTCTCTCCCCTCTCTTTCGCGCTCTCTCTCTCCCCTCTCTTTCGCGCTCTCTCTCTCCCCTCTCTTTCGCGCTCTCTCTCTCCCCTCTCTTTCACGCTCTCTCTCCCCCCCCCTCTCTTTTGCGCTCTCTCTCCCCTCTTTTGCGCTCTCTCTCCCCTCTTTTGCGCTCTCTCTCTCCCCTCTCTTTCACGCTCTCTCTCCCCTCTTTTGCGCTCTCTCTCCCCTCTTTTGCGCTCTCTCTCCCCTCTTTTGCGCTCTCTCTCTCCCCTCTCTTTTCCGCTCTCTCTCCCCCCTCTCTTTTGCGCTCTCTCTCCCCCCTCTCTTTTGTGCTCTCTCCCCCTCTCTTTTGCGCTCTCTCTCTCCCACCCCCTTGCTCGCTCTCTATCCCCCCTCTCTTTTGCTCTCTTTCTCCCCTCTCTTTTGTGCTGTCTCTGTCTCTCCTCTCTCTTTTGTGCTGTCTCTGTCTCTCCTCTCTCTTTTGTGCTGTCTCTGTCTCTCCTTTCTCTTTTGTGCTGCCTCTCCTCTCTCTTTTGTGCTGTCTCTCCTTTCTCTTTTTTGTGCTGTCTCTCCTCTCTCTTTTGTGCTGTCTCTGTCTCTCCTCTCTCTCCCCCCTCTCTTTTGCGCTCTCTCTCCCCCCTCTCTTTTGCGCTCTCTCTCCCCCCTCTCTTTTGCGCTCTCTCTCTCCCCTCTCTTTCGCGCTCTCTCTCTCACCTCTCTTTCACGCTCTCTCTCTCCCCTCTCTTTCACGCTCTCTCTCTCCCCTCTCTTTCACGCTCTCTCTCCCCCCCTCTCTTTTGCGCTCTCTCTCCCCTCTTTTGCGCTCTCTCTCCCCTCTTTTGCGCTCTCTCTCTCTCTCCCCTCTCTTTCGCGCTCTCTCCCCCTCTCTTTTGCGCTCTCTCTCCCCCTCTCTTTTGTGCTGTCTCCCCCTCTCTTTTGTGCTCTCTCTCCCACCCCTTGCTCGCTCTCTATCCCCCCTCTCTTTTGCTCTCTTTCTCCCCTCTCTGTTGTGCTGTCTCTGTCTCTCCTCTCTCTTTTGTGCTGTCTCTGTCTCTCCTCTCTCTTTTGTGCTGTCTCTGTCTCTCCTCTCTCTTTTGTGCTGTCTCTGTCTCTCCTTTCTCTTTTGTGCTGCCTCTCCTCTCTCTTTTGTGCTGTCTCTCCTTTCTCTTTTGTGCTGTCTCTCCTCTCTCTTTTGTGCTGTCTCTGTCTCTCCTCTCTCTTTTGTGCTGTCTCTGTCTCTCCTCTCTCTTTTGTGCTGTCTCTGTCTCTCCTTTCTCTTTTGTGCTGCCTCTCCTCTCTCTTTTGTGCTGTCTCTCCTTTCTCTTTTGTGCTGTCTCTCCTCTCTCTTTTGTGCTGTCTCTGTCTCTCCTCTCTCTTTTGTGCTGTCTCTGTCTCTCCTCTCTCTTTTGTGCTGTCTCTGTCTCTCCTCTCTTTTGTGCTGTCTCTGTCTCTCCTCTCTCTTTTGTGCTGTCTTTGTCTCTCCTCTCTCTTTTGTGCTGTCTCTGTCTCTCCCCTCTTGTTTGTGCTGTCTCTGTCTCTCCTCTCTCTTTTGTGCTGTCTGTCTCTCCTCTCTCTTTTGTGCTGTCTCTGTCTCTCCTCTCTCATTTGTGCTGTCTCTGTCTCTCCTCTCTCTTTTGTGCTGTCTCTGTCTCTCCTCTCTCTTTTGTGCTGTCTCTCTCTCCCCCCTCTTTTAATCCCCCGTCTCTCTCTCTCCCCCATCTTCTGCTCTGTTTCGGCAGTTGACCCCGCCCACGACGCACCCGCTGAGCACGCCCACGAAACACCCGCCAGCCACGCCCACGGTGCACCCGCCGGTCACGTCCACAAAACACCCGTCGGCCACACCCACGACGCACCCGCCGGCCACGCCCACTCCACCACACACTGACTCTGACGCCAGATGCCAGGTCAGTCGGAAAGGCCAGGTGTGTTTGTCCGCGCGCGCAGTCTCTACTGCGCATGACAGCTTCAGACAAACACACTTGGCCTTTTATAATATAGGATTGCTAGAATCGCATAATTTCTTTGTCATATAAGATAATTGATTTTGTCAGGTTAGAACTGTCAGGTCAATGTAATAGCCTCTCTTGTCTATTTAAAGACTGTAATCTTAAAGGGACAGTAAAAATAACATTTTCATTATTCAGATAGGGCATGTCATTTTAAACAACTTTCCAATTTACTTTTATCATCAAATTTGCTTTGTTATCTTGGTATTTTTAGTTAAAAAGCTAAACCTAGGTAGACTCATATGCTAATTTATAAGCCCTTGAAGGCCACCTCTTATCTGAATGCATTTGACAGACTTTCACAGCTAGAGGGAGTTAGTTCCTGTGTGTCATATAGATAACATTGTGCTCACGGCTGTGGAGTTACTTATAAGAGGGCACTGACTGGCTAAAATGCAAGTCTGTCAAAAGGACTGAAATAAGGGGCAGTCTGCAGAGGCTTTGGTAAAAGGTAATCACAGAGGTAAAAAGTGTATAAATATAACCATGTTGGTTATGCAAAACTGAGGAATGGATAATAAAGGGATTATCTATCTTTTCAAACAATAAAAATTCTGGAATAGACTGTCCCTTTAATTAGGAATGCAGATCTCATACTGCCTCTGTAATATTCAGGTCTGTTAGTGTTTTATTAGCTATTTTTCTCTCCAAATATGATTTCACTAAATTAGCAGTGTGCTTGGGATCTTTATCATGCTGATAAAAAAAATAATTCCCAATCAGGCATTTTCCAGAAGGAATGGAATGATAAATTAATACCTGTCTGTACTTTTCAGCATTCATGATCCTATCTCAGACAAAATCACCAACACCACTGGCAGAAATGCAGCCCCAAACCAGGACAGACCCTCCACCATGTTTCACTGAAGGCCACAAGAACTCATTATTCCATCTCTCTCCAACTCTTTTTCTCACATATTGTTGACAATTGGACCCAAAAATTTCAAACTTGGATTCGTCATTCCATAATACTCTTTTCCACTGATCTTCATTCCAATCTACATAAGCTTTAGCATATCTTAGCCTTTTCACCCGGTTCCCCTTCCGAAAAAGTGGTTTCTTGGCTGCTACCCTTCAATAAAGACTATTCCTGATCAAGCATCTTCGGACTGTAGAAGGGTCAATTTGGCATCCCGATGAAGCTGCCAGATGCCAGGTCCTTGCTGGACTTTTTCAGTTCTCTCAAAGAAGAAACTCAGATTTTGAAAGTGTTCTTGGCCTTCCAGTCCTTTTTTGTCCTTGACCTCTCCTAAGTTTTCAAATTTCTTTATAACAGCTTGAATACCACATCTTGAGTATCCAGTTTGTTTGCTGATTTCCCTTTTAGAGTGGCCTTGCTGATGCATAAGTATGATTTTATGTCTGTCAAATTCTGTGATCTTTGACATTTTTAATAAAATATGTGATTGAAAGTTGGTCTTATTAGCAAGCTTTCAATGAATGAATGCGAATGTAATGCTTAAGCATTTTTTGCACAAACCTGGTGTAATAGACTATAACACAGCAGTCATTTTGTCATGAAATAGTAGGACAAATACAGGTGTTAGCAATGACATGAATTAGGGTTCCATTCCATTTAGGTTTACGAGAGACAGGTTCCTGCTATAGTTTAAGTGTAAGGGGAGGTCACACTAAATACTTGCCACTTTAGCTTATCAAAGCTGTTTTTTTCTGTTTTCTTAATACTGCATTCAAATATGTATTTTCTGGTTGTATTTTAATAAATAGACTGAAAATTAATGATATATGGTCATTATACCATTGCTTAAACAACAAATCTAATGGTAGCCTAAGACTTTTGCACAGTACTATATGTGTATATATATATACTGTATATATGCACACACACATATATATATATATATATATATATATATATATATATATACACAAACTTATAAATATATATATATACATATGTATATATATACACACACACACATATATATATACTGTATATATACATATTTATATATACACTCACACACATATATATATATATATATATATATATATATATATATATATACATACTGTATATATATGTAGTGGATATAAAAAGTCTACACACCCTTGTTAAAATATCAGGTTTCTGTGATGTAAAAAAATTAGACAAAGATAAATAATTTCAGAACTTTTTCCACCTTTAATGTGACCTATAAACTACAAAACTTAATTGAAAAACAAACTGAAATTTTTAAAGGGACATGAAACCCACATTTTTTCTTTCATGATTTAGAAAGAGAATGCATTTTTAAACATCTTTCTAGTTTACTTCTATTATCTAATTTGTTTTATTCTCTTGATTTTATTTGCTGGAAAGCATATCTAGATATGCTCAGTAGCTGCTGATTGGTTGCTGCACATAGAAGCCTTGTGTGATTGGCTCACCCATGTGCATTGCCTTTTCTTCAAATAAGGATATCTAAAAAATGAAGCAAAATAAATGATAGAAGTAAATTGTAATGTTGTTTAAATTTGTATGTTCTATCTGAATCATGAAAGAAAGATTTTGGGTTTAGTGGCCCTTTAAGTTGGAGGAAAGTAAACGAAAACTAAAATAATGTGGTTGCATAACTGGGGATGTAGCTGTGTTCAGAATTAAGCAATCACATTCAAAACCATGTTAAATAAGAGTCATCACACACCTGCCATAATGTAAAGTGCCTCTGATTAACCCTGAATAAAGTTCAGCTGCTCTAGTAGGTCTTTCCTGGCATTTTCTTAGTCGCATCCTACAGCAAAAGCCATGGTCCGCAGAGAGCTTCCAAAGCATCAGAGTGATCTCATTGTTAAAAGGTATCAGTCAGGAGAAGGGTACAAAATAATTTCCAAGGCATTAGATATACCATGGAACACAGTGAATACAGTCATCATCAAGTAGAGAACATATGGCACAACAGTGACCTTACCAAGAACTGGATGTCCCTCCAAAATTGATGAAAAGATGAGAAGAAAACTTGTCTGGGAGGCTACCAAGAGGCCTACAGCAACATTAAAGGAGCTGCAGGAATATCTGGCAAGTACTGGCTGTGTAGTACATGTGACAACAATCTCCCGTATTCTTCATATGTTTGGGCTTTGGGGTAGACGGCAAGACGGAAGCCTTTTCTTACGAAGAAAAACAGCCAAGCCCAGCTAAATTGAGCAAAAACAAATCTGAAGTCTCCCAAAAGCATGTGAGAAAAGGTTTTATGGTCTGATGAAACCAAGGTTGAACTTTTTGGCAATAATTCCAAAAGATATGTTTGGCGCAAAAACAACACTGCACATCACCAAAAGAACACCATACCCACAGTGAAGCATGGTGGTGGCAGCATCATGCTTTAGGGCTGTTTTTCTTCAGCTGGAACTGGGGCCTTATTCAAGCTAGAGGGAATTATGAACAGTTCCAAATAACAGTCAATATTGGCATAAAACCTTCAGGCTTCTGATAGAAAGCTGAACATGAAGAGTAACTTCATATTTCAGCATGACAACGACCCAAAGCATACATCCAAATCAACAAAGGAATGGCTTCATCAGAAGAAGATTAAAGTTTTGGAATGGCCCAGCCAGAGCCCAGACCTGAATCCAATTGAAAATCTGTGGGGTGATCTGAAGAGGGCTATGCACAGGAGATGCCCTCGCAATCTAACAGATTTGGAGTGTTTTTGCAAAGAAGAGTGGACAAATATTGCCAAGTCAAGATGTGCCATGCTGATAGACTCATACCCAAAAAGACTGAGTGCTGTAATAAAATCAAAAGATGCTCCAACAAAGTATTAGTTTAAGGGTGTGCACACTTATGCAACCATATTATTTTATTTTTATATTTTTTCTTCCCTTCACCTACAAAAATGCAGTTTGTTTTTCAATTGAGTTGCATAGTTTATAGGTCACATTAAAGGTGGAAAAAGTTCTGAAATGATTTATCTTTGTCTCATTTTTTTAGATCACAGAAACCTGCCATTTTAACAGGGGTGTGTAGACTTTTTATGTCCACTTGTATATATATAAACACACATATATATATATATATATATACTGTGTATATATATATATAATGGTAACAAAAACTTGCACTTGCTGGTCTTTTTAAACACACTTTTTTACTGTGAAAAAATAGTGACGTTTGGGGGAAGTATCCCCTTCCTCAGACCCTCAGATACTTTGTCCCCGAAACGTCACTATTTTTTTAAAGTAAAACAGTGTGTTTAAAAAGACCAGCGAGTGCAAATTTTTGTTACCATTATTTATTTATTACTTGCACCTTGGCAGTTGTGTTGTTAAGTGAGAGTGCTGTCCTGTCATCAGTAATATATATATATATATATATATATATACACACACACACCACACATATCTAAATATGTTTTGTGTATATATTCATAAATAAAGGTTTTAAAAACAAAGTATTCTAACCTAAAATGTGCTTGTGCCAAGAGATGCCTCTGGTCATTCATGTGTGTATGATCAGAAGAAGCTACTGCTGAACAAACCAGTCTTACATATTTTTTTTCACTTTCAGTTATACAGTTCCTGGTGCTGCTACCTAAATTATTTATTTCAATTATTTCATTTTTTTTTCTTTGAGCCTTTTAATAACCCCTTCACCTATGATTTTTTGTTGAAAAAAACCCAGTTGTTTCTTATATTATCATTAATCATTCAATACGTTATTATACTTCGGTGCTCAAGCAAAAATATCTATGTAATCCTGCATTTATCAGCTTTGTGTATGCTTGAGTTTTGTTAGGCCTGGAGCTCTGCAGTGCATTTTTTCTCCCATACTTTTATTTGGGATATTGCTCAGCGATTACAAGTTCTCACATCCCCAACTTTCCTTATTTTTGTCATGATATAGTCACTGTTATAATGGCCTCTATTTATCAAGATCGGTCGGACCTGATCCGACAGTGCGGATCAGGTCCGACAGACCTCGCTAAATACGGCAAGCAATACGCTCGCCGTATTCAGCATTGCACCAGAAGCTCACAAGAGCTGCTGGTGCAACGCCGCCCCCTGCAGACTCGCAGCCAATGGGCCACCAGCAGGGGGTGTCAATCAACCCGATTGCACTCGATCGGGTTGATTTCCGGCGATGTCTGTCCGCCTGCTCAGAGCAGGCGGACAGGTTATGGAGCAGCGGTCTTTGTGACCGCTGCTTCATAACTGCTGTTTCTGGCGAGCCTGCAAGCTCGCCAGAAACACGGGGCATCAAGCTCCATTCGGAGCTTGATAGATAGGCCCCCATGCGTTTGAAAGATTTTTTTTCCAGTTGCTAAGTGCGTGTTTGTTTATAGTTAACCCTTTCGCTGTTAAGCTATTTTTACATCCCAGTGCTGAGACAACTTGGAGCTTTTTTGCTACTTACATTTAAACACTATTGTAAGTCAAATTTCACTGAATGACCCACACAAATTATATATTGTTGTTTTTTTTCAGCAGGCCCAGCAGATTTAGAATATACCATTATTGTATTTATATTTCATAGCATCTGAGATAGCTGCAGCAAAAACTGTAAAAAATATATTTTATATTATTATTTTAGTAATAAAGATATCAGTAACAATGTATAACTAGCAGTAAATGACATTCAAATAGTTTTATTAAAAATAAACGCTCTACTGTATTGCTGAACACATAGACTACATAAACCGCAATAAACCCTTTTGGTTTTTGTGATCAGCAGCCATTGTCAGCTTTTAATGGTGCTGTCATGGGAAAATGGAGATTCAATATTATGCGAGTTATCACCTTTTTTTGTATTTGACTCATTGCAAATGGAAACCCGAGCGGGTATCCTGAGGGGGCGCACCAAATACTTGTATAATATTCAAAACAAAATTTGCATACAAAATAAGACCCCTGATATAAGTATAATGGTAGTGAAATGAAAAATAAACAGTGATGGCGAAAACACAATATATACGTTGTGGTTAACAATGAAATGTTAGAGTCAGAATGAAACCTTGTATATCAATTCTCGGTATATGGTGCAGTTCATAAACACCAGCAGATGACACAATGATCTGTGCTCCTCTGGGTATAAGGTGAAAAAAGGAGGCTTCTCCGCTTTAGTGTGTTGGGCGATCTGTGAAAAGGAAGACAAAAGAAGAGGGCGCCTTTTAGTGTATTACAGACTGATTGGTATGTGAACGTGCAGATAAAATAAGGCTCACCAGATTTGGTTGCACTGTGCTGTGACTGGTGCTTGAGAGCAGACTAGTTCCATTTTTTTTATTGCCTGATGAAACGACCTGTTTACCGGTCGAGAAACGCGTTGCAAAGAAAATAAAGTACTGCTTTTATTTTATCCTTGGGAAGTTGTTTCATATGCTGACTTGGTTCAATATTGTTTTTATAAGATTGTGCTGACAAGCCCTTTTTCCTGCTGGTAAACTATAAGGAGACTTCTGAAGCTTCTCCTGGACCGCAGCCTGGGATCTGTTGTCAGTGTTCCTCGCCGCTGGAAAGTGCTAGCCCACTCTCAAGCACCGGTCATAGTACGGTGCAACCAAATCTGGTGAGCCTTATTTTATTTGCACGTTTACATACCAAACTGTCTGTAATACGCTATGAGACGCCCTCTTCTTTTGTCTTTATTTGACTCATGTTTGAAGAAAAAAAAATAGCCAATTACATTTTTTTTTTTAATAAGCTAGAATTTTCCCAAACATTAAAAAACAGGGAAATTCTGAAATACAACTCACAATCAAAGAATATATTATATTACTGCATATTCATTCATCTGAGGTGTTTAATTTCAGAATTTTCATGATTTTTAATGTTTAATTGGTAATTAAAACTGATATTTTTGCAATTGTGTTTTGTTGATTTGTATTGTAAAATTATGTGAGTAATACATGTGCATGTGAGTTTGTGTTCACTATGTTTCTGTGTGTGTTTCAGTGGATGAACTTGTGGACGACTGTATGTCAGAGTATGTGTACATATTTATGTGCTTATAAGTAGAAACACAAAATTGTGTATGTGAATGCACACAGATATATAGATATTAGGCATGTGCATTCATGACATTTGGGGGAAACAAATGCTAAAGATGGTGGCCGCAAGTAGCATTCAGCAATTTTCGGAGATGGATTTTTTCTTGTAAAAGTGCAACAAACAAGAATAAATCCGCTATTTTTCGCATTAATTTTTTCCCAAATGTCTTGAATGCACATGCCTAATAGATATATACAGTAGATAGCGATACATTATATAGATTTAGAAAGACAGATATATTTATAGCATTTTATTTGAGTCTTGTATAGATTTATAGTATTTTATTTGAGTCTATTTACCACTGATTTATTTACCTTTTCTGCAGTTTTGTCTGCTAACTGTGCCTTCTTTTATGTCACATTAATTGAGGTATGTCACATGCACCAGATTAAACAAAGTGGCTGAAAAACCTAACTAACGTGTAAAGCTCCTATAGTTGTGGTGTACGACGTCTTTACATGAAGAATCATATTTAGATTATCTTCTGCTTTTAGTATTTTTCTTTAGGATAGAACCTCTAATTAAATTCACCATCATTTCTGATGGAAAATTCACCATCATTTCTGCCACCAGTTCTGGGCTAGAAAGAAATTGAATCTTGCCTATCTTGAAAGGGACATTGTAGATTTTTTTAGCATTTATATAACGGAACATTCTAGGGCCCGATCCGATATGCAGCGTCGCCCGCAAAAGCCGGCGACGCAGAAATTTGCGCTGGTTTGGTATCCTATATACGGCGTAACCTAGAAGTTAAGCTCGTATATTTCTGCCTTCGCCCGTAGTTTAATAGTTATAACTATTTAATAGCTATTGTACCTAGTTAAAATAAATACCAAGTTGGGGGGCGGAGCCGGCACTGGATAGTGATGGCCGCACATTAGGTGAGCTCCGGTGCTTCAGCCCGAGAAAGTACACTGCAAGCCCTTAAAACCTGGTATCATCACCTAATGAACATAACTTTATTATGCCATAACCAAGTTAGAACAAAGATTGAACACTGAAAGGACGTTTCTGTGAGTTAAGTGGCGTGGCAAACATCTCCTAGCAATCACAGGCCTTATGACACTAACCGGAACGGTAAACTACATGGAGGTGCTCTACGCCACATGAGCATACACCGCCTGCGCTGCAAGAAAGAAAAAGGACTTACACCAAGTAAGCGATGCTGCTGCAGGAGGTAGCCGGCATGTTACCACACTCGAGGGAACCCTGATCTCCGATGCCGAGCGCCATCTTGGTGAGTCATACGCACTTGGGAATACAATGGGGCCTGTATAGCCCACGCTGTGCATAGAGTAAAACAAACATAGAGACGTAAGGCCAGATCACATAACTCACCTTATGGTGCGATTTACAACACAAGTGGGATTTTGCAGACAAGGGCATCGTGGATGCAGATAAATAAGGAGACAGTCTTTGGCTATAATCTGAATTGAGGCATAAAATACCTAGCGCATGTTTGGTACAGACAGAGCTTGCAAGAGACTTTCCCTCATAATCAATATATCCAGAAAGGAAGGGGTGTATGCTCAGTTGCTCAGTTGTTTAGGCTTATTGATGGGCCCCTCTAACAAAAACAAAAACCTAGATCAAAGATTAAGTTACCTTGTGTCCTCTCAGCAGGGATTGCAATGAGGCTGAAATTGTCTAAATAAGAATACTACCAGAATCTACATGGGAACACAGATTTGAATATTTCATAACCAAATCTGACATGCAGTAAATACAGATTTAATTCGTTCACAGCAGCATCTGACATGCAGCTTTACTAACACTGAAGCTAGACTCTACTATACATTAACACAGGGGGAATCTCTGTCTATAATCTAGCCGACAATATATGCAATCATAATCTCATCAAGATATTCGCTCCTATTACTGTGACTTGCAAAAAATTTATATGTCCTGCTACTACCAACTGTACTAAGGCATTTCTTACAGAAAAAATACACACTTGGTGCAAACTTCAAAAGCTACAGTGACATCTGCAATCAAAATGTCGCCAAAGAAAGATCCACAAAAAGTTAAAATACACAAAAATGGGAGCAGAAGCAATCCTTCAATGGATAAATACCTTAAAGCAGCAGCTTTACCCACACCACTAGATGACCCAATTACACCGCAAAAAGCTCAATCCCTACAATCATCTAGCTCCTCAGATACGGCTTCAGATGGGGAAGATACCATGGTTTCTATTCCACAATCAGTGATCTCTTCTATACCATCAAAGCAAGATTTTTCTTCACTCATTACTCAAGTAAAACAGTGCATTAAAGATGAAATATCAGAACTGAAAAAAGATATTACAGAAATAGGAAACCGAGTTAATATTTTGGAAGAACATATTCAGGAATATGATGTATGCATCTCAAAAGTGAATGATCATCTGGACCTTCAAGACCAAACTGTCCGTCAGTTAGAAGATAAAATAGAGGACTTAGAGAATAGGTCCAGAAGGCACAACATCAGGATACGTGGTATCCCGGAATCAGTCGACTCTTCAACTCTACAAGAATACCTACAATCCTTATTCTCTCAGCTCAGAGATCCTACAGATAACTCTGAAGTAGGAATAGACAGAGCCCATCGTGCCTTAAGATCCAGGCCCCCTGAGGCGGCACCTCCCAGAGACGTGATCATAAAAATAACAAGTTATCAAATGAAGGAGCGCCTCATGACAGCAGCTAGAGATAAGAGACCCATACAAAAAGATGGAGCTACTTTGCAATTCTTCGCTGACTTATCGGCTAGAACCCTTGCCAGGAGAAAAGAACTCTCAATCCTCACAAAACATCTACAAGCCAGAAACATACCCTATAGATGGGGTCATCCTTTTCAGCTCACAGTCATTTGGAAAAATAGGAGAGCAATCTGCTCGTCTATCACAGAGATCGATGACTTCTGCAGAAAGCTGGAAATTCCCTCACCAGATGGGGACACTGTTAATGGACAGGACACCACTGTCACTTCCATTTCACAAACAACCTCCCTACCGCAACGTAAGGAGTGGCAGATGGTTCGTAGCGGTCGAACAAAGAACTCAATCTCCTCAGTCTCCAAAGCCTGACCTGGTGGACAGTATCCTTTTCTAATTATAAAAAAAAAAAAAAAAAAAAAAAAAAAAAAAAAGAGAAAAGACCTCAAGATGGCCTTGAAGGTCTAACTATAAACGCTAGTTATTTGCATCTCAAATTCTTCTGTCAACTGATAAATTGACAGGTTAAATAAAATGTCATATGCATAGCTGTACTTCGAGGGCTGAATGTTTTCCTCCTAGGAATTCATTGCTATCTCCCTCTATTGTTTATATAGAGTTAAGACTGTTTATGTTTTTCATGTTTTAATGTTCTATTGTTTTGTTATAATTTTTGTTGTTAGATTATGTATAGGTTTTACCCTGCAGAGGCGAAACATCATTTCCGGGAACAATATGTTATATGACCACAGAGTAGGAGCTGATAAGGTAACAATATGACAGATAAAAATATTCATTTTATCACACAAAATGTAAAAGGTTTCAATATCCCTAATAAAAGATCGCTAGCCATGAGAGACATAGCACAAAAGGGAGGGGAGATCATAGGTTTGCAAGAAACACACTTCAAAAGAGGCTCCATCCCCAAATATTTCTATAATAATTTCTCTCAACACTTCCATAGTTCCCACCCTACGAACAAGATAAATGGAGTTAGCATCCTTATACGTAGTTCCATACCTTTCCAATTAATTGATCAGAAAAAAGACGCAGATGGCAGATTCCTAGCGATATGTGGTGTCCTATATAACAAAGTAGTCACGCTAGTTAATATCTACGCGCCCAATCAAAAACAAGCAGCCTTTTATAAGTCAATAATACCTCTAATACAAGACATACAAAAAGGACAACTGATAGTCATGGGTGATTTTAACCTGCCTTTAAATCCTAAATTAGACAGCTCCAACCCAAATATACACATAGCACATAGCAAACTTAAAGCCATGTGGAACCTTGTTAAGACACTTGGACTACACGATCCTTGGAGAGTAGCCAACCCGGTACGGAGAGATTACACTTTTTTTTCCAACCCGAATAAATCCTATTCAAGGATTGACTATATTTTTCTCGATCACATTACCCTATCCCACGCAACCACTACGAATATTACACACACTGCATGGTCAGACCATTCTATGGTCAGATGCTCTATCAATTGGCCTTCAGCCCCGATCAGAGAATTCAGTTGGAGATTAGACGAATCATTGCTTCTAGATCCAGAGACACAAAAAACTCTGGAAACTGAATTACAAGAATTTTTTCATAGAAACGCCCAAGAAGATATGCCGCCAGCAATAGTGTGGGAAACACATAAAAGTTATATAAGAGGCTTACTAATCCAAATCAGAGCCAAAAAAATAAAAAAACAGAGGGAGGAATATCAACACCTTGCTAAGGAAATTTCACAACTAGATTATTTACACAAACTCCACCCACAAAATGACTCTATTTTCCAACAATTAAAATTTTACAGATCAAAATTAACATCTCACCTACACATCAAAGCCCAAGGCATAGCTTTCAAACTCAAACAGAAATTCTATAGTGAGGCTGGGAAACCTGGCAGACAATTGGCTAGACTACTTAAATCCAAGCAAGCAAAAACTTACATCCACACAATTAACAACTCTAGAGGGGCGAAGGTAGAAGATACCAAACAGATAGCAGACACATTTAAACAATACTACCACACATTATATAACCTCTTCCCTAACAGGTCCCCAATGGAACACAAAAACAAATGTAATGAATATTTAAAGACAGTTAAGGTCCCAACCATCTCAGAAAAGGATAGTGAAAGGTTACAGGCCCCAATAAGCCATAAGGAAATCAGTGATGCAATAAAGTCATTAAAACCTGAAAAAGCACCTGGCCCAGACGGGTTCTCGGGTTCCTACTATAAACTATATTCACATATATTGACACCCCACCTACTAAGTACATTTCAACAAATAGACAAAGGGGACGACTTACCGGAAACGATGTTACAAGCAGTCATCACAGTCCTCCCTAAACCAGGGAAAAAGCCCAACACCCCAGCTAATTTCCGACCCATTTCCTTACTGAACCTTGATCTAAAAATTTTTGCCAAGGTCCTGGCCTCTAGGCTAAACATTCTTCTCCCATCATTAATTTCTCCAGATCAAGTGGGTTTTGTGCCGCGGAGGGAGGCACGGGACAATACTGTGAAACTTTTAAATATCATAGAATTTATCAATAAGAACAAAATACCCTCAGTGCTACTATCAACGGATGCTGAGAAAGCGTTCGATAGATTAGATTGGACCTTTCTAGAATCAGTACTCTCCAAATTTAATATACCAAAGGCATTTATAAACAAAATTATGGCCCTATACTCCTTCCCCACAGCCCAAATTAGAATAAACGGCACTCTCTCTGAACAATTCGAAATCCGAAATGGTACCCGACAAGGATGCCCACTGTCCCCTTTACTATTTATTCTATCATTAGAAATTTTTGCATGTAAAATTAGATTAAACAAAAACATTGGAGGTATAACTATTAAAAACAGAGAATATAAGTTATCCATGTTTGCAGACGACGTTTTGATGTCTCTGTCAAGTCCCTTGCGGTCTCTCTCCGCGGTGCAGAAGGAGTTGAAAGAGTATGGAGAAGTATCAAACTTTTCAGTAAATACTAATAAGTCAGAACTCTTGCCACTACATATCCCCCAATACATTATCACCACTATACAAAATAAATGTGATTTCGCGATTCAAACAAAATCCATAAAATATCTGGGTATACATTTAACAAACAGTCTGGACTCAATTCGCACTATTAACTACACTAAGCTACTACAAACAATCTCTACTCAGGCATCATCTTGGATGTCTAAAAATATATCCTGGATAGGGAGAATGAATACGGTTAAGATGGTGCTCCTGCCAAAAGTCTTGTATATATTACAAACCTTACCCCTACCACATACCCTCATATACATACGAAAAATACAGAAAGTAATGAACAGCTTTATATGGAGGGGGAAACAGCCAAGAATATCCAAATTCTCACTGTATGCTAATAAAGACTCGGGAGGTCTGGGAGTACCTAATATATTATTATATAAACAAGCTATTTCCCTACAAAGAATTTTAGAATGGAGTAGAAATAATGGTTGTGACTTTAAACATTGGATACAATTAGAACATGACATCTCAGGGGTACCTCAACTAGGAGGCTTGTGCTGGTTGCCTACAGCTTTAGCTAAATCTCAGAACACTTTCACAGCCACTATAGCGTCGACTATATCAGATTGGATATACACACGAGATAGATATAAGGGAATCTCCAGTGCCCATTCACCTTTGACACCAATTTTAGCTAACCCAGAGTTTCCAGAAGGCCAGAAGTATAATACGGAGGGAGACAATAGTCTAAAGGGTCACATTCCAGTTACATTATTACTTAGAAAGGAAAAATTGTTGCCTATTGAGGACCTACAAGAAGTAGGTGGGCGGTTTTTTAATCAGTGGATGAGATACCATCAGGCACGCCACTACATCATGACACACAGGAACAGAACATTGTTGACAAGGTCCCTAACGATATTTGAACAGATGTGCATATCTAGCTTTACACCTAAAGGAATTATCTCCTCTATGTATAAACTGTTGCTTTCAGCCACAAAACCCAACCCCCATAATTTTGTGAAAAGTTGGGAAAGAGACCTACTAGGACCTCAAGATTCTAAGATATGGGAAAATATATTCAGGACCATAGCTCACTCAGCTCACACTACAGCAGCTTTAGAAACAAATTACAAAGTAATGTTTCGTTGGTATTTAACACCAAATAGAATGAAACATCTCTTTCCCTTAGCCAATGAAAAATGCTGGAGATGCAGAGACGAAGTAGGCACTATGGGCCACATCTGGTGGTCGTGTCCTACAATAAACACATATTGGGGAAAGATAATAGATGAAATAAATTTGGCCTTAGCTTGCGAAGTTGCCCCCTCACCCCAAATTTGCCTATTCAATATATTAAATAATATCAAATGTAAAATAAGAAGGAATCTTGGCCATATTATGCTTAATTCAGCTAAACAGCTCATAGCTGCAGCGTGGCGATCAGATAAGATCCCTACAATAGAGGAGTGGAGAGAGAGGGTGAAAGGAGCCCTATTGCTAGAAAGATATTATTATTTTAAAACAAACCAATTGGCAATATACAACGACATGTGGTTTTACTGGGAGTCTTATTTCGGAGCTAGCAAACAACTTTAAACACATATAGATAACAAGTTCGTTAGTTACCTGACTAGCTAATCCCGAATATTAAATAGATGAGAACAAGACAAAGCGCTCTCTGCAGGAAGTAGTTGTTTTATGTTTTTTGTTATATTTATGCTATTGTACACACATAGTAATACTAATACCAACGCTGTGATCATGACTAAATCAAACTCCAAAATCTTATCAAAGTAGTAATTCTAATTGTGTGAATGGACTCAGATTACAACAACTGTAATACTAGAATGAAATAATGGCTTTGAGTTTGTTTCTTCTTTCATTGACATGTCAAGAAATATGTAATCACAGCGATGATGTTACACTTTATGATTTTGTATTGGTTTTATTTAAAAAATTTTCAATAAAAGATTAATACCAAGTTACCGGTAAAATAAATATAAACCCTAAAATAGCTACAATGTAATTATTAATTACATTGTAGCTATCTTAGGGTTTATTTTATAGGTAAGTATTTAGATTTAAATAGGAATATTTTAATTAATAATATTAATATTAATTAGATCTATTTTAATAAGAATTTAGTTAGGGATGTTAGAGTTAGATAGGGTTATTATACTTAATATATATATAATATAATAACGATATTAACTATAGTAACCCTAATATAATTAGGGTTGATATAGTTAATATATATAATATAATAACTATATTAACTATATTAACCCTAATATAATTAGGGTTAATATAGTTAATATAGCTGGCGGCGGTGTAGGGGGATTAAATTAGGGGTTAATATTTTTAAAATAGATGGCGGCGGTGTAAGGGGCTCACTTTAGGGGGTAGGTAAGGTAGATGGCGGCGGGGTAGGGCTCACTTTAGGGGGTAGGTAAGGTAGATGGCGGCTGGGTAGGTGCTCGTAAGGTAGATGGCGGCGGGGTAGGAGCTCACTTTAGGGGGTAGGTAAGGTAGATGGAGGCGGGGTAGGGGCTCACTTTAGGGGGTAGGTAAGGTAGATGGCGGCGGGGTAGGTGCTAACTTTAGGGGGTTATAGATTTAATATAGCTGGCGGCGGGGTCCGGGAGCAGCAGTTTAGGGGTTAATAACTTTATTAGGAGGCGGCGGGGTCCGGGAGCGGCGGTTTAGGGGTTAATACAATTTTTATTGTTAGGATAGTGAGGGGGGATAGCGGTTAGAGGGTTAGACGTGTCGGGCCATGTTTGGGAGGTGTATTAGAGAGTACGGGAGATTTTATAACTTTAGTCAGGTTTTGTAGGCGCCGGCAGTTTCTAAAGTGCCGTAAGTCACTGGCGACTCCAGAAATTTGTGCTTACGCAGATTTCTGGACATCGCTGATTTGTCAGACTTACGGCACTTTAGCCTCTGACGGCGCCGTATATAGGATAGCTCGAGTTGCGAGCTGAAACTGCGGGCGGCGGGGGTTCCCTTGCTTGCGCCGCAAACTACGATCTTTATCGGATCGCGCCCCTGATCTTTTTGGAAAGAAAATATGTTATGTGAAAGCTGTTTAAATTGAGACTAATACATACATCAGAATCACCTGAATACATTCTGCTAGTACTCATTTTCTGATACGAATGTCATTGAATGCTTAGCCACTGATTTTTAACCATCTGCTAATAAGCATTGGCAAGAAGTACCGAATTGAAAATGTAGTATTAGCTTTAATTTCAATTAAAGAAACTCTCATTTTTAAGGTAAAAATACAATTTCTACATGTTTAAATGAATGGCAGAATATTTGAGTAAAATATTACTTTAAATTTGACTGGGCAAGTAACTTTTTTTTTTGGACTGTAAATGTATCTGACTTACAAATTTCAGTGATATTTTCCAGCCCTGGATTTAAGTATAAATAAAGTTTAAGTTCAAATGAGAATTATATGTAATTTTAGTAAATAGGGTCAGTATATTTTAAATTTGTTTGTAAAATTTATGTCTTTTGCATAGGGAAATTTTAATATTTAGTCAAGGAAGGCTACAGCAAAAACTGCTACATCATTCTTTCTCTCTCTCTCTCTCTCTCTCTCTCTCTCTCTCTCTCTCTCTCTCTCTCTCTCTCTCTCATTAAAATGTTATAAACTATGGACCATATTTAATGGGAACCTACTGGAAACTGGCACATAACTAGACCCTGAAGTGGATTCGACCTTTCACTGAGTATTTGGCTACATATAAGCACCTTAGATAAAGCCACGTGAGAGGTCCCTATAACTCATGAAGCCTGAGGCCAAGGAACTTTTCCAGACCTGACTAAAGAAGTATGTTGATGGTGTTATAGGCTATGTCTACACATCTCCTTCGAATATCCAGCATGGAGGCTATTTATACAACTATTCTCACTTTATTTGTGGACTTTGAGATTTCATTGCAGCAGAGAGTGGATACTGTACTACAGGTGGTCCGACCTGGGGAAGCCACTCTGCAACAGTTGGAAAAAGCTGAGAAGCTGATCCAGAGCCAGAATACTACTTCATCACAGTCAAGTTCTCCAGCCCAGCTAACAGCTTTGTCATTGGAGCCCTCACCACCTACCTCACCTACTCCTCTGGGGTTTACGGCCGAACCCCAGTGGAAATATAAAGTAGTACATTATGGGAGTTTGCTAATGACAGATGGGGAAACTGACTGGGAATACAGCAATTGACTCTCTGTGATCCTGAATGTGCAATCTGTCGAGCAGAAGCTGGCAACGATAGCGCTAGGCGACATACGTAGAGAACCGCAACAGCCTGTTACTGCAAGTGCATTAGGCTCAGATCCTGGTAACTCTTTTGTACAACAGCATGGTGCTAGGAAATACCTGATGAAGCGAGACGCTTTAACTCAAGATACATGGAGACATTATTATGTTAAGCATGCCCAGCAATTACCATTTGCTGTAGAGGTACAGCATAGACTTGGCATCGGATAAGGCCCTATAAGCTCCGGTCACCTCTCAGTACCCCCATGTTTGGTCTATATGGTACTTCTACAATACATGAGGTTTGGCTAGTTCAAACTAGAACTCTATATTTGATTGCAGCTAGTAGCTTTTGTTGTATATATCCCTGCAGGTTATCCCTAAGGTTTCCTTAATGGTATATGTTGTGTACTTTTCTATATAAGCATGATGTTCAGGGTATTATTGCATTGGAAAGTACCCTTTATTAGTTTTGGGTCTTTCATATAGAAGCACTGTACCCTAATAAGTTTTGGTTAGTTTAATATAGTCTGTGGTCATTTATAGAACTGAAGTGCAATTATTCAAAATGTACCCCTAATGTAAGGTTTTGCATGCAAAGATATGCAATAGATAGAATTCTGTTTATATTTAGGGACTAGACCCTTTAGTGTGTCCCAATGAAGCAGCTCTTTACATGTCATAGCTGAGATTAAGTACCTTAACAAACTCACAAGCTTTAAGGACAGTAATAAACCTGAGCTTTATGTTTAGGGTACATTTACAGGTTTAATCTATGTATACACACTAGTGAGAGCTACCAACTTATCTCTGCTTCACAATTTAATTCCTACACTAGAGTTGTAACTATTTGCTACACTGTCAGAAAAAATGTGCAAAAATTGTACCTTTAGGGGTACAACAGCTTGTCACTGGGGCAGTACCCTCAAAGGTACACCTGCTGTACCCTTTAAAATGGGTACAAATATGTACCTTTGGTGACTAGATTGGACCTGAGTCCTATGGTACCATATTGTACCCATAAAAAATGGTGCAAATCTGGCCTTTTAAGGTACTGCCCCAGTGACAAGCCCTTTGTACCTCATGATGGCAAATTTGTACTCAGCACAGCATAATACAAACACTGTTTCATTAAATTTAGCTAGCATATAACATTCAAATATGTATGCATACTTTTTTCAGGAACTATTACAATAGCTAGTAGCTACACTGCAGCTTTAATAAAAAGTTTGTATACTTAACTGTATTATTATCGGTTATTTGTAGAGCACCAACAGATTCCGCAGCGCTAACTGTAGTAATTCCAAAGAAACAGCCAGGCTAAACAACCAGTTCCAAAAAAAGAACTATTCAATATGTTTTGTATCACTCTGTACTAGACTCTAAAAACACCCCATTTAATTTAGGGTGACATGCCACATAAAACATAAATATATAGAAAACATAGAGGCCTAGATTTGGAGTTTGGCGGTAGCCGTGAAAACCAGCGTTAGAGGCTCCTAACGCTGGTTTTAGGCTACCTCCGGTATTTGGAGTCAGTCAAAAAAGGGTCTAACGCTCACTTTTCAGCCGCGACTTTTCCATACCGCAGATCCCCTTATGTCAATTGCGTATCCTATCTTTTCAATGGGATTTTTCTAACTCCGGTAATTAGAGTCGTGTCTGAAGTGAGCGTTAGAAATCTAACGACAAAACTCCAGCCGCAGAAAAAAGTCAGTAGTTAAGAGCTTTCTGGGCTAACGCCGGTTCATAAAGCTCTTAACTACTGTGCTCTAAAGTACACTAACACCCATAAACTACCTATGTACCCCTAAACCGAGGTCCCCCCAACTCGATTAAATTTTTTTAACCCCTAATCTGCCGACCGCCACCTACGTTATCCTTATGTACCCCTAATCTGCTGCCCCTAACACCGCCGACCCCTATATTATATTTATTAACCCCTAATCTGCCCCCCACAACGTCGCCGCCAACTACCTACACTTATTAACCCCTAATCTGCCGTCCGCACGCCGCCAGCTACATTATAGCTATGTACCCCTTATCTGCTGCCCTAACATCACCGACCCCTATATTATATTTATTAACCCCTAACCTGCTCCCCACAACGTCGCCGCCACCTACCTACAATAATTAACCCCTAATCTGCCGACCGCAAAGAGCCGCCACCTACATTATAGCTATGTACCCCTAATCTGCTGCCCCTAACACCGCCGACCCCTATATTATATTTATTAACCCCTAACCTGCCCTCCCTAACATCGCCGACACCTAACTTCAATTATTAACCCCTAATCTGCCGACCGAATCTCGCCGCTATTCTAATAAATGTATTAACCCCTAAAGCTAAGTCTAACCCTAACACTAACACCCCCCTAAGTTAAATATAATTTAAATATAACGAAATTAATTAACTCTTATTAAATAAATTATTCCTATTTAAAGCTAAATACTTACCTGTAAAATAAATCCTAATATAGCTACAATATAAATTATAATGATATTATAGCTATTTTAGGATTTATATTTATTTTACATGTAACTTTGTATTTATTTTAACCAGGTACAATAGCTATTAAATAGTTAAGAACTATTTAATAGCTAAAATAGTTAAAATAATTACAAAATTACCTGTAAAATAAATCCTAACCTAAGTTACAATTAAACCTAACACTACACTATCAATAAATTAATTAAATAAAATACCTACAATTACCTACAATTAAACCTAACACTACACTATCAATAAATTAATTAAATACAATACCTACAAATAACTACAATGAAATAAACTAACTAAAGTACAAAAAAGAAAAAAGAACTAAGTTACAAAAAATAAAAAAATATTTACAAACATAAGAAAAATATTACAACAATTTTAAACTAATTACACCTACTCTAAGCCCCCTAATAAAATAACAAAAAATGCCCTACCCTATTCTAGATTACTAAAGTTCAAAGCTCTTTTACCTTACCAGCCCTGAACAGGGCCCTTTGCGGGGCATGCCCCAAGAAGTTCAGCTCTTTTGCCTGTAAAAAAAACATACAATACCCCCCCCCAACATTACAACCCACCACCCACATACCCCTAATCTAACCCAAACCCCCCTTAAATAAACCTAACACTAAGCCCCTGAAGATCTTCCTACCTTATCTTCACCTCACCGGGTATCACCGATCGTTCCTGGCTCCAAAATCTTCATCTAAGTCCAAGCGGGGGCTAGACATCCATCATCCGACTTGCAACAAGATTGGGATATTCTCCCTGGAAAGAAATGCTATATAGCACTTTCTGCCCAGACTGGGGTAGAGCCACTGATACCTTTTAAAATTTAACTTTTATTATTCACTTTAAAAAAAAAAATGGGTGAACACAAACAAATTAAAATGTCTCTATCTCTAAATAGCTGGTGTCAAAAGCTTCAGGTTATTACCAAATTATTCAAGTAACCGGTTGATTCTCAAATACTTTTATATATAGTTTTGTTAGATCAATCGGTATTCCATTGTATTGGTCAAGTAAAATTGATAGGAGCTTAGTAATGGGTGTTTATTTCATTTGGATGTCTCATATATTTTTTAAGGCTTGTATTGGTGTAAAATTAGTTGGAATTAGGCCTGAGTGACAGTAGGGATTATCAACTTTTATTCACGTTTGTACATAGATTTCAGTTGTGGTTAAGTGTTTTAAAGATTTGCTTTTCTTGGTTGTGTTGGTGTACAGATGCCCTGGTTTGGGTATCCCTTATATTCAGAGTTTTTGTGTATATTCCAATTTTTTATATACACTCTTAGATCATTAATTAAATAAAAACACTGGTATACAAGAATTCCTTGATACTGATAGTTTTCTTCCTAAGACCCACTGTTTACAATGTTTCTTTCTATAGTTACCCTTATTCTTATGGGTAGCTGGGCTATTGTATTTGTATATGTTTCATTCCTTCATAGGTACTCAACGATTGTTTTTAGTTATAATAGCAATATCCACCTTGGGATTTTATTCCATTTCATGCTAATTTTGCTTTTTGTGTTGGGTGTATTACTCAGGTGGCTGTATAAATCCTATGAACATATAGTCCAGATTTGTTATATATCTTACTACTGGATAATACAATAATCGTGTATGTATATTGCATATGCTTATTCCGCGAAACGCGTCAGGGGGGTTGCGTGGGACAATGGGGTCCCACTAGTGTGTTATATGTGTATTTTAAATTAATCTATCTCAAATAGCGAAAATTTGTAAAAGTAATGGGGAAGATATCAGACAGTGTGTGAATGCATGTTGGGGGTTAATGGTTAAACTACGATAAAAACCTGAATAGAACTTATGGGTAACCTTATTTAAAGAATTAACCCAAGTGCATCCCCACTAGTGTCCATAAGGGACTTAGCCAAATAGAAGTATCGATTGTCAACGGATTTCAATCGAACTAGACTCTGTATTAGTGACAGACTGCCAAACCCAGCTGTAGTGTAAACGGCGCAGAGCGGCAGTTAGGATATTATCGTAAATATTATTATAATAATTTATGAAGACATAGTACCGGGTTGTAGGTAATCCGAAAGACTCACTCAGTGGCATAATTAATAGGTACAATCAAATAAGCATAGAGTGTAACCAAACTTAGAGGTGGAACCTTAATTACAAGGAAAATCAATGTCGGAGTCCCTAGCAAGGAACCAGAGTTAGAGTGTTGCAACATTGTATACTTATTATAACACTTCATAATTACACAATACGTGTGGTTTAAAAGTAACAATACAAAATATAGCAGCATAGCAACCCCACAAACAATGGTAACAGCAAGATAAGATTGTTAACAGGGGGGCTCATATAGTATCAAGCAAAGAAATAGATGCAGACAGGCAGCATTATCTAACAAATTGCCTAAGAATGTTGGAATAAGCATATGCAATATACATACACGATTATTGTATTATCCAGTAGTAAGATATATAACAAATCTGGACTATATGTTCATAGGATTTATACAGCCACCTGAGTAATACACCCAACACAAAAAGCAAAATTAGCATGAAATGGAATAAAATCCCAAGGTGGATATTGCTATTATAACTAAAAACAATCGTTGAGTACCTATGAAGGAATGAAACATATACAAATACAATAGCCCAGCTACCCATAAGAATAAGGGTAACTATAGAAAGAAACATTGTAAACAGTGGGTCTTAGGAAGAAAACTATCAGTATCAAGGAATTCTTGTATACCAGTGTTTTTATTTAATTAATGATCTAAGAGTGTATATAAAAAATTGGAATATACACAAAAACTCTGAATATAAGGGATACCCAAACCAGGGCATCTGTACACCAACACAACCAAGAAAAGCAAATCTTTAAAACACTTAACCACAACTGAAATCTATGTACAAACGTGAATAAAAGTTGATAATCCCTACTGTCACTCAGGCCTAATTCCAACTAATTTTACACCAATACAAGCCTTAAAAAATATATGAGACATCCAAATGAAATAAACACCCATTACTAAGCTCCTATCAATTTTACTTGACCAATACAATGGAATACCGATTGATCTAACAAAACTATATATAAAAGTATTTGAGAATCAACCGGTTACTTGAATAATTTGGTAATAACCTGAAGCTTTTGACACCAGCTATTTAGAGATAGAGACATTTTAATTTGTTTGTGTTCACCCATTTTTTTTTTTTTTTTTTTTTTTTTTTTTTTAAAGTGAATAATAAAAGTTAAATTTTAAAAGGTATCAGTGGCTCTACCCCAGTCTGGGCAGAGAGTGCTATATAGCATTTCTTTCCAGGGAGAATATCCCAATCTTGTTGCAAGTTCAGTATCAGATGCTAGCACCACTCCTCAAAGGAATATAAAATATAGATACTACAAACCAAATACAGTATCTTAAATAATTGAAACTAGTGAGGAGCTTGCCTATATAGTGCCCTTGTTATCCTTGTGTGTTGAATCCATCATCCGACGGCTGAAGAAGTCCAGAAGAGGCTACAAAGTCTTCATCCTATCCGGGAAGAAGAGTAGATCCGTACCGGCAACCATCATCTTCCAAGCGGCATCTTCTATCTTCATCCGATGAGGACCGGCTCCATCTTGAAGACCTCCACCGCGAACCCATCTTCTTCAACCGACGACTAGACGACGAATGACGGTTCCTTTAAATGACGTCATCCAAGATGGCGTCCCTCGAATTCCGATTGGCTGATAGGATTCTATCAGCCAATCGGAATTAAGGTAGGAATATTCTGATTGGCTGATGGAATCATGGATATCTCTTAATAATATATTTTAACCTCCTGAGATAAAATTAAATTAGCGAGGCTACATCACACCAGGTGACCGACAGAAAATACTATTCCGTAAGGAGGCACTATGGATCAAACAATTGGATACCATGGTCCCCAAAGGTCTCAATAGAGACATATCCTGGGGAAATTTCATTTGAGCCTTTCACATTTCTTAAGTGTTGAATTGCTTTAGCAAGACCGTGTCCTTCTCTAGGAGATAAATAATTGAAGAGAGGTAGGCAAAGATTTAAATAATTGCGATTCCTGGACATTACGATCTAATAATGTATATGGTTTTGTCCCACGGCGTGGTAGTCCTGCGATAATTAAATATGATATATGATATCCAGTCCCCTTTGCATAGAACTCACTATCTATCCTGGATATATGTTAAAGTAGGACTGTTTACATAAGGGTAGTTCCTTCTGTATGACTATGTTGTTATATAAAATATGACTGCGAGAACCAACATTGAATAGGGTTAGAAATAGTTCTTCTTGAGACCCTTGGGACATGTTTTGTCTGAGTCGACTGTATATAGTCTTTAGAATTTAGCATGTAAATAGGGTATCCCGTAAAGGGACCGCTGACATTGAATAATCCCATCTTATATGAAAATAGTAATGTGAGGGAGCGTACTGTTTGAGTTACGATTGTTGACAACAGGTACAAAATAGTATTTGGCTACAGTCGAGAATGCCTATATATTGATAACTCCCTAAATGCGTAGCGTACAGCTTTTTTGCTTTTTTGCTTTCTTGCTTTTTCATTTTGAAGATGCTGTGCATTGGCGTATTATTGTTATTTCGTTATTTTGGAGATTGCTCAGCGCTTGCTCGGAAGTGTACACTAGCCATTCGTGAGTCTTAGATTCATTCGTTTTTTAACCAAGCCATATTTCCACAAATACGTATGTAGAATGTGACGTTAGAGTGGGGGTGTGTATGCCATTAGCCAATAAGATTACATTTGATTCTATTTTAATCACACCTCCACCCCATTACCTGTAAATTCCTTGAGAAAGGGGCGGAGTCCCAAAACGCGCGTCGGAACGAGGAGACGCCACCACAGACACCTGGATATCGTGCTATCTGAGCCACAGGAATTGCGAGGTGAGACCAGATTCTTACACTGGGGGGGCCCATAGAACCACACTGAAGACAGAGAGTCTCACGGCACTACCGATAGATGCACACATATGCTGAAGGAGGTAACACGGCTGTTTAAGCATCTGCTTTATTTACAACACATTAAAGGCCATGAACTGCCATGAGGGTATGAGATACTCGCAGTTCTGGTAAAAAGGAAAATGTGGAATGTATTGTATCCTCTGCAATAAAGGCATTACAATGAAGATATAGTGCACGTTACCGTGAGTGAAGTGTCAAGAGGGTGTGTGTTTGGGCCGACAGTACGTTTGCAGCTTTCCGCAACACAGTTTATGGCCAGTAGCACGCCAGGTTTAAGGGACATTTGAACCATAATACTTTTATTATTACAAGATTTGTCACGATAGTCGTCACCAGCATTCACTGTGATGGATTACAAATACTGTAACATGTTATGTTTCCTGTGACCACCTTCACATAGTGGCAAGAAGATAATTGCTGATGGTTTCAAACAGATATACATTGTTACAGTTGGAAGTTTTATAACATACGAGATATTCTTGTTTGAGGAGTTTCCACACCAGTACGAGACACTTTTTGTCCTTATAATATCACAGAGTTACGGATCCAGTGGACACTCTACATGGTTCTCAATCCTATTAGGTCCTTAGTGGGTGGTGTCAAAATTCACTCCCTGGGGACGCCCTGGGAGTGATAATACACTTTTTTCATTTATTCTTCTGATGTTTATTTTGATGTTTGTTTTTTTCTTTTTTTCTTTTCTTTTTTGGTAAGGGTTGGATACGGATGTGTTTGGTGGATGGGGTATGTGTGGATCTGAGTGAACCTACACCTGATGGTACCTTATGAGTACGATTACATGTTGTGAAAGATCAATTCGATCATATCCTTTGTTGAAGAATAAAAACTTCTTGATTCTAAGACTCAGTGGCTGGGATTTTTTGATGTTTTATTATTATTACATAGTCTGTGACCGGACTTTATCCCGTGCCTGAGCATACTAACTAGAAAGGGTGGTGCGGTCACACTTTATCGCATGTACTGTATGTGTTCACTAGGATAAGAAGAGAAGCAGATTAGTACAGCTTTATTGGGCTATATGTATATATATATATATATATATAGATAGATAGATAGATAGATAGATAGATAGATAGATAGATAGATAGATATAGATATATATATGTATGTATATATATATATATATATTACAAAAGTATAATTACATAGGTTTTACAGCTCAGCTCCATATTACTTGTACATTTTGGCCTGTTTTGTGTAGTAGGCAGAGGAAAGCTGATTGAAGGACTAGTGAAGCTGAAAAAATGTGTTCTCATGTGGTTTGCTAGTTATAAGGTAAAGATTTCTATGTAATCCCAACCTGGTGTGATGTAGCCTCGCTAATTTAATTTTATCTCAGGAGGTTAAAATATATTATTAAGAGATATCCATGATGTGCCCTAATTTTGAAAGGCTATATTGCTTTGCTGGTTATTACTATGAGGTTTGATTTATTTTTTAGCTTACTCAACTCAGAACCCTTTCCTTTATAGATTAAGCTAACGGCTGATAGACAACAACCTAGCAATTTATTGGTATAAGAGAATATATATAGATTCCGCCCAGTGACTATAATTCCCATAATTGTAGCTCTGCCCTTCCTTAATTTTTGTTTACTGGTTAAACAAAGGAACGCAGATGCCATAGAACTTTTCCCGGATACCCATCATATATTTGTATCACCATTGCGGCCATTGATAATCCTTCCCTTAATTTATCTACTAATTCCTCTATATTGATTCATTTGAGTAACTAGGCCCACGGGTGACCATATCTGATCTAAGGGGAACAGATACTAGAGAAAATAAATAAAAATGAGGTTTCACTTCTATAACTTAATTTATGATGTAGACTAATAGTTCAAGCAATGCTACTGATACTTACAATATTCTTCTTTTGATTTGTCTACAAGTTGGAGACATGTTAATTCATTGTGGCTATGATATTTGATGTTAGGCTAAATATTTTTCCAGATAACATGAGGACTACTGTGTAATATGTTCTTATTTGTTTATTCTGGTTCTTTAATCTACTGTAACATGTCCCTTGAGAATAATTGAAATTGAATTTTCAGTGTATACTGTATGTTTTGACAACCTCAATGAAACATTAAAAAAAAAACAATTACACCTAATCTAATAGCCCTAAAAAAGCCCCCCCCCAAAAAAAAAACACCCCCTAGCCTACAATAAACTACCAATAGCTCTTAATAGGGCCTTTTGTAGGGCATTGCCCTAAGTTAAACATGAGGACCGAAACCAGTCAGACCATTCTCTCTCTTGGCTCTTGGCTGATTTTTTACATAGAGCCAGTTATAGTAATTGGTTTGCCTATATCGATTTTAATGCTTTAATAAACTTTTGTTATTTTCTTTGCACTGAGGCTACTCTTCGTCTGGATTTTTGCAAGTTTTTCTTTTTTCCAGCTCTTTTACCTGTAAAAAAATACAAAGTCCCCACAATAGTAAAACCCACCACCCAACTAACCCCCAAAATAAAAAACCTAACTCTAAAAAAAAATAAGCTACCCATTGCCCCTAAAGGGGCATTTGTATGGGCATTGTCCTTTAAAAGGGCATTCAGCTCTTTTTCACTGCCCTTAAAAGGCCATTCAGCTCTTTTACAAAAGCCCAAAGCCTGTTTTGAACAGCCAATAGGATTTCAATAGCTCTCATCCTATTGGCTGTTTTGAACATGCATTTTATAACATGACCACCACATGTGGCCCAAATCTCCTCTTTCTTTTCCACATGTCAAGTACTTTAACTTTTTTTGTTTTGTAGGTAACATAGTAGATGAGGTTGAAAAAAGAGAGCAGTCCATCAAGTGCAACCTGTATAAATCTTAAAGGGATAGTAAAGTCCAAATTAAACTTTCATGATTCAAATAGGGCATGTCATTTTAAACAACTTTCTAGTTTACTTTTATCATTAGATTTGCTTTGTTCTCTTGGTATTTTTAGTTGTTTAAGAGTCAGCACTAATTGCCTGAAATGCAAGTCTGTCAAAAGATCTGTGATAAGGAGGCAGTCTGCCGAAGCTTTGATACATGGTAATTTCAGATTTTATTGGTATATTTCTTTAACTGTGTTGGTTATGCAAAACTGGGGAATGGTACATAATGGTACATAAAGGGATTATCTATGTTTTTAAACAATACATTTTTTGGTGTTTACTACCTTCTTAGGTAATGAGTCCCACAATTTGATTGCTCTTAAAGTGAAAAAACATGTATGTTTCTGGAGATTAAATCTCCTTTCCTCCAGCCCGAAATTGTGACCTTTTGTCACAAACAATTTTCTTGGAATAAACAGAGCTTCCACCATCTCTGTACATGGGCCTTCAATATATTTATATAAAGTAATCATGTCACCTCTCAAGAGCCTTTTTTCTAGAAAAAACAGACCAAGTTTGGCTAACCTTCCCTCATTCCTTAAATTCTCCATTGCCCCCTTATTGTTTTTGTGGCCCTTCTCTGAACTTTTCGTAAGTTTGCAATATCTGTATTAAAGATTGGTCAAAAGAATTGCACTCCATACCCCTGTTAGTATCTTAATAGCCTTAGAAGCCACTGCCCTGCATTGCGCACCCATCTTTAGCTTGTTATCTAGAAGTACTCCCAAATCCCTTTCCTCCTCTGTTTTGCTAAGTCTAGACCCATTGAAATAATAGGTTGCCTGCTTATTTTTACTTCCAAAATGTAGAATCTTGCATTTTCCACTATTAAATCTAATTTTCCCTTATAGGGACAGTTTACTCAAAAATATTCTCCCCTTTAATTTGTAAGTAAATAATGTTGGTAAATAAGTAAATAAGTATTTCCATTACCCTTATATTGGCATTTGAAATAGTTGATTTAGCCTGTGTTATCCCCACCTATCCTGAAAGTTTTGGGCCTTAAAGGGACAGTTCATCCAAAAAATGTCTCCCATTTAAATTGTTCCCAACGATCCATTTTACCTGCGGGAGTGTATTAAATTGTTTACAAGTAGCTCCTTTACCCATATTTGAAATCTTTGAAATAGCTCATTCAGCTAGTGGTTTCCCAACCTATACTGAAAGTTTTGATACTGGAGTCTCAGCTATTGAATAGCCTAAGTAAACACAGCCAGCAGAAGAAATGACACTCAGGCCTCCATTACATATGCAGCATCGCCTGCAAAAACCTCAGCCGCCAGATTTTACGCGATTTTGGTATTACATATACGGCGTAGCATACAAGTTACGCGCGTATATTTCACCCGTCACCCGCAATCATTACTCCCATAGGCTAACATAGAACCACGTTGCAAATCGGTATCCAATATCCAGCACAAGGACTTACGTGGCGAAAATGGAGAAATCTTACTCCATTTTTACCTCGCCATAAAAGTCAGCCGCAGCAAGCCTTGAGCTGAGTATGGGAGCACCGTAACTCCTGAAAATGCCTGCAAAAATAAACTAACACCTAACGCATGCGCAATGCCTATCTACCTGTCAACCGCAATTCCCCACTGCGATAACTAATAAAGTCTATTAACCCCTAAACTGCCATAGCCCACAACGCAATAAACCTAACCCCTAACCTAACCTAACCCCTAACCTAACCCCCCCTAGCCTACCCCCCCCTAAATAAACTAAAATGACCTAATTTACTAAATACTAAAGTTACTATTAAATATAAAAAATTAACAATACTTTTAAAATAAAAATAAACTAAGTATAAATAAGGGGCAGTCTAATCAAAATTCAGGAGTAGACTGTCCCTTTAAGCAAGAATTACAGAAAATAAAAAAATCTAAGATTACAGAAAATAATAAATAAAATTACCAACTTTTAAATAAATTACACCTAATCCCTATGAAAATAAAAAAGCCCCTCGAAATAAAAACACTCCCTAATCTAATAAACTACCAGTAGCCCTTAAAAGGACTTTTTGCAGGGCATTGCCCCAAGATAATCAGCTCTTTTGCACAAAAAATACACACAGCCCCCCCTACCTGTAAACCCCCTACCCACCCCCCCCAAAAAAAAAAATAACACTAAAAACGCTAAATTACCCATTGCCCTGAAAAGGGCATTTGTTTGGCATTGCCCTTAAAAGGGCATTCAGCTCTTTTGCTGCCCACCCTATCTAAATAAAATAAATCCCCCAAAAAACCCCTTAAAAAACCCTAAGTCTAACCCCCAAGTGGTCCTCACCTGTCCTGAAGTCCAGCGAAGAAGGTCCTGTTCCAGGTGGTGAAATCTTCTTCCAAGCGGCAACTTCTTCTTTCTTCTTCCAGGAACCAGCCGGCGCGGAGCAGAGGGCGGAGTTGAAGACCGGCAACTCTGGAACTGAAAACCGGCGATTCTGGAACTGAAGACCATGGACCGCGGAGCCATGGAGTGTGGAGGATCCTCTTCATATGATCTTCATCGTACACTGAATAGGAATTCAAGGTACGCAATAAAAAATGGCGTCCCTTGAATTCCTATTGGCTGATTTGAGCCTTCAAATTCAAATCAGCCAATCTGATGAGAGCTAATGAAATCCTATTGGCTGTTAAAATCAGCCAATAGGATTTCAGTAGCTCTTATCCTATTGGCTGATTTGAACAGCCAATAGGATTTCAGTAGCTCTCATCCGATTGACTGATTTGAATTTGAAGGCTCAAATCAACCAATAGTTATTCAAGGGACGCCATTTTTAATTGCGCACCTTGAATTCCTATTCAGTGTACGGCGGAGAGCGTATTAAGAGGATCCTCCACGCTCCATGGCTCCACGGTTGCCGGTCTTCAGTTCCAGAGTCGCCGGTCTTCAGTTCCAGAGTCGCCGGTCTTCAGTTCCAGCGTCGCCAGTCTACAACTCTGCCCTCCCCTCCGCGCCGGCTGGTTCCTGGAAGAAGAAAGAAGAGGTCGCCGCTTGGAAGAAGACTTCACTGCCTGGAACAGGACCTTCTCCGCTGGACTTCAGGACAGGTGAGGACCACTTGGGGGTTAGACTTAGGGTTTTTTAAGGGGCTTTTGGGGGGATTTATTTTATTTAGATAGGGTGGGCAGCAAAAGAGCTGAATGCCCTTTTAAGGGTAATGCCCAACAAATGCCCTTTTCAGGGCAATGGGTAGTTTACCGTTTTGAGTGTTAGTTTTTTTGGGGGGGTTTACTGGTAGGGGGGCTGTGTGTATTTTTTGTGCAAAAGAGCTGATTATCTTGGGGCAATGCACTGCAAAAAGTCCAATTAAGGGATACTGGTAGTTTATTAGATTAGGGGGTGTTTTTATTTGGGGGGGGGCTTTTTTATAGTCAACAGCTTTGACTACGGCTATTGGCCGAAATGCGTCGGCTGACCTCTTGACGCTACTTCAGTGAAATAACATGTGTGTTTGACAAACGAATACACGGAATATTCCTTTTTTGCTGCTGCAAAGAATTTTAATGTATAGTGAATGAAAATAAAGGCATTTGGATTTTAACAGAGCTCCCCGGGTAAGCTTTTTCTTTCTGGAATGTGGTTTAAAGGCACAAAACCCACTACTTCATGTACACAAATAAACCGGAAAATGCAATTTCTCATACATTTTATACTCTGCAGCTGGTTTAACAAGTCATTAGAAATACATTAATATAACAACAATTTTACAGTGTACTTTCCCTTTAAGGCCAAGATGTGTTAACGCAGCCAGTAGAAGAAATGATACCCCCAGTGGGGTATAGAAGAGATAAGGTAATAAAATGTTAATTTTCTATTGTTCTTTCCAAGTATTGGTGATTGGTTAATCGACAGATATAAGATAAAAAAGCATGTATATGTACACAATGTGATAAAGTAATGAGATCTGATTATACCTACAAGCTCAACCCATTTTATTAGGTTGTGGATTCAAAACAGAAAATCAGCTAATTCATATACACAAATAAAGCTCAAAAAGCAAATATCATACATTTTATACTCTGCAGCTGGTAAAAAAAGTAGTTGGAAACACATTAAGGGATAAACTATTTTATAGTATGTATATATAGCCTTACAGCAAAGTAAGGGGGCGCTAGTGATAATATAGATAGTGATATTAATCTATATACTCTTTAAAAAATGCAAATTGGTAATTGTGTATACAATACAGATAAAAAAATAAAACAAAATAAAAGAAAAATGAAATAAAATCCTCTCAAATGAGGGAAGTCCAAATATAATTACAAAATCAAGGCAAAAATTAGTCCTTTTCAAAACCAAGTGGAAAAGCCCTGTGGTGGCTGCCTCCTCCTCGCCGACTGGTCCGGGTATAACTATGAGGAATAGAAGAAAATAGAGGGGCGCCTCTACTACTATTTTATAGTATACTGTCCTTTTAACCTGCCCATTCTTCTAATTTTTGTAGATCCCTTTGCACTGACCTAATGACCTTACACAACTCTGTATCATTTGCTATTTAATCATTAAGTCATTAATAAAAATATTTAAAAAAAAAAGCAGGGCTCAGTACTGGTCCCTGGGGGACTCCATTGATTACATTTGTCCAATCCGAGTATGATATGTTTTATCCAGTTATTTATCCATGAGCTAACATTTCCAGCTATTCCCAGTCCCTTAGGTAGAGCAAATAAAGTCTAGATGGTAAATATCCATGAGAATAGGGCCCTCAATTCTTACAGAATTTCTTTGTTACATTTTTGTCCTGTCTCTTAAAAAAATTGTGTCATACTTGTACTTTTATCTTTGCACCCATGGAATTTGTTGGTGCTTTATAAATAAATTATAATAATAATATAATAATAAAAAAAAGTGGAGTGTATAATACATCTATATAATATTTCAATGTTTAGTTCCAAAATCTGGGAGGATATTTACAATCTCAAAGTTTGTTTAAATTTTACATCATAATATTATCATAGTATATTTAATGTATCTAATGTTGAAATCCTTGAGGAACCTGTTGGAAGATATTATAGAAAAGAGACGCAACATGTTTTGTGAGAGACAGCGTTCAAAATATATTTTTTTTTAAATTAGTTAAGGGGTTTAGCATATTGTTTATGTGTTTGTGGGAATTTATAAAGGATCTTGTTTGGAAGTATGTAAACCAGTTCTTGAAGATATCCAATCCTTTTTCTGCCATGTCTTTTGTGAATTTACTGAAATTAAACAGACAATCTCTACAGGTGTAGATACAGTTATGTATTTAGTAAAATAAATACTGAAATTACTTTGAAATTAAATTTATATTAATAGAAACTCAACACCTCATGTATTATGTATATTATATCTGGTTATGTGGTTTATATATAGAAAATTCTTGGTCTGAGTAAACTTAATTGCTTCCATGCAATCTAGTGTGTAACAATCTGAATTGGTTGTAGCCAAGAGGTTAAGGATAATTTTATTTAGCCTATAGCAAAATTATGGTAATTCTTGAAAGGCAACAACATAGAACACAAAAGTAGGTAAATTTCTAGTTTCATCTATCTCTCTCTTATTTATAACAGTTTATAACAGTTTATATGCATGAATAGACAGACATTTGTTGTGAAGAGATACTGTGTATGCTGTGAGCATTTTGACCATACATACACAGAATATATATGTGGATATTTATTTTCAAGAGATGTGACAGCAGCAACACCAGTAATAATATGGTGTTAAAGCAGCAGTAGATTTAAAATGTGTTGATAGTGAGTTGAGAAAGGATAAGCTTAGAGGACTTTAGTCATTAGATGTGGCAGAAGTGTTTTAGACAGACTGTCAAACAGCTTATTGCTTCCTTATGAACATCACATAGACATTGTAAAATATTGATATTTGAAGAGTATATAAAATCATTCAGTTGAAGGGTCAGGCAAAAATGGTTAGGTGATAAATAAATGACAGGAGCTTGGAAAGAGTGGAAGTCATTTGAACTGAAGTTGGTTACCATAGATTATATACATCTGCGGTTAGTGGGATTCCAAAGGAGTTCAAATCTAGAAAACACATAGAGCATAAAACTCCCAAATGATATATCATGCATTTACAAATAAATAGTTTAAAAATGGCAGGAATGTCATTTTCTCCTGTGAAAACAGAAAACAAGTGGTATAAATGTTACACATATATATAGTAAAAAAGTTTTTTTCTTCTATGCACTTGTGGAAAATGGCCCCAACATTGAGTGGTGATTGAAGGTAATGCTTCTACAGAAAGGGTAGATTGTAGTGGGATTTTTAGCTAGGAAAACCAAGGGAGTTGACCAATCAAGTGACATTTTTTTATATAATCTTTAATGAGTTATTAAACACAACATGTTATAACAAGCAACAATGTTTAATGTTCAATAACTCCATAGTGACAATGCTACTTAGGTAATACATAGAAACATAAAGATAAGGCACATGACAAATACAGCTGTTACTGCTAGGTGATAGTGGGTATTTCACATCCACTTATTTATATAATAGCCCAGGAGTCAGCTGCTAAATTAAAGAAAACTGCGTGAGCTATGAGAGACTATGGAAAACTGTTAGCATATAGGAATAAACAGACATGCAGGCATATGCATATGTGGCACACACAATCAATCTATGAGCTCAAAGGCGACCTCCTTCCTGCGTATTGCTGTGATTTAACAAAAACAAAAAGGTATTGGCGCACATCCATTTTCATAAGCACAACATATTTTTTGAACTGCTGCAAAAAAATTGCCTGCAAACATCAAGGAACAACTATTTAAATAAAATTGGGATCTTAGTCACACAATATGGCCATATTTTGCTTAGCCAGTCTCCACTTACAAGGTGCCCCAATATAGACTAGTCCTAGTGGTGACTGGCTAAGCAAAATATGGCCATATTGTGTGACTAAGATCCCAATTTTATTTAAAAAGAACAGTTGTTCCTTGATGTTGTTTGCAGGCAATTTTTTGCAGCAGTTCAAAACATATGTTGTGCTTTTGAAAATTGATGTGCGCCAATACCTTTTTGTTTGTGTAATTACTAGGTCATATTGGCAGCACTCCCAAAAATGTGTATATAAACTTTTTGTAAGGTGCCCTAAACCAAATTTTGCATTTGTATTAAAACATATTCAGGGAGACTGACCATCTCCCATTGGTTAAAGCACCCCACCCAAGCTCAGGTGTGCTCATGACAGTGTAATAGAGTTGTGAATATTAAGCCAGGGAGTCTCATTCTATTATGAAGAGTAAAAGCAGGAATGATTCAGCCCTCTGAGGCAAAGGACTGTACTGCTGTGATTTAACACAGTTGGTCGATTTCTGGCTGTATCCCTAATGCTTATCAGCACACATTCATACTTTTCGATTGAACAGCCACATTTTACAGTCTCCCCAAAGTGCATAAAAGTCTAACGGACCCTCCGGGTATGCCCATTGTATCGGGTAATGGGTGTCTTACAGAAAAAGTCAGTATTGTCCTAGACAAAAAACTTAGGAAATTTGTACACACCATAACATCATATGTACAGGACACAAAAGATGTACTAAATCACTTAGAAAACATGGTAGTGGATGATAATGTTCTACTGGCTAGCATTGATGTAGAAAGTCTCTATTCTAACATCATGCATAACCTAGGACTTGAGGCGGTGAAACACTTTAAAAAAACAGTAAATCCAAAGGGCAGTTTGAAAGATGACTTTATTATCGATTTATTAAGATTTGTCCTAACACACAATTATTTCCTTTTTGATAATAAAATATATGTTAAAAAAAGGGGAACAGCAATGGGTACATGTTGCGCATCCACGTATGCCAACCTTTTTCTGGGTTGGATAGAGCAAATGAGTATATTGAATCAGGATGTAAATCCATACATGAAGTATATGGACTTATATTTACGGTACATCGACGATGTGCTAATACTATGGTCTAGCACTAAAAATGATTTTCTGAATTTCATGACACGGCTAAATAATAATACTTATGGAATGAAGTATACACACACATTAGATGAATCAAAAATTGCATTTTTGGATTTATTGATTATCAAAGACAATGATGGGGTTCTAAATACCATATTATACAGAAAGAGCACATCAACTAACAGCCTGCTTGAATGGAAAAGTTTCCATCCAAAGAACCACAAACTAGCTATACCCACTGGGCAATACCTAAGAGCTAGGAGAAACTGTAGTAAAGATGAGGACTTAAGAAAGAGGCACTGGAACTGAGAAAAAGGTTTAGAGAGAGGGGTTACCCGAACCAATGTCTCAAGAAAGCCTATCAAAGAGCAAAAGCCTCAGATCGAAGATCTTTACTAAGGAATACCTCAACAGGGTGTACACCTGAGCAGGAAAAGGAACAAACTATAAGAGTCATAGGCACATTTGATGAAAACAACCATAAAATTCGACAGATTTTTAAGAAACATTGGGATGTACTCACAGACGACACTGATTTACTGCAGGTAATAACAAAAAATCCCCTAATAACAAACAGAAGATCACAAAACCTAAAATATATTTTCACTAATAGTCACTATTCAGTACCGAAGCCAATAACATGGCTAAGAGAAACCAAAGGTTTCTATAAATGTGGACGATGCAAAGCATGCAGAAATATAATTCCAACAAAATGGTTTACAAATCCCAACACAGATAAAAAGTATGAGATAAAAACATTCATGAACTGTAGATCCAATATAGTTGTCTATGTTGCAATGGGTAAATGCAATTTTATCTACGTGGGAGAGACCTCCAGGGATTCTAAGAACCAGGATTTTGGAACATATTGGGGACATTAAATGGAATAGATCAGTACCAGTAGCCCAGCATATGAATATATTCCATGCAGATGCTAAATATGATATTACATTTTTTGCAATCAAACAACTAAGATTAAAAGGCAGAAGAGGTGACTTTAACAAAATCTTGCTGCAAAAGGAATGCAGATGGATACACAAGCTGCAGTCAGCCGCACCAAAAGAGTTAAATGAAGCAATATCATACAAATGTTTCCTGGGATAAAAACATAAAATTCCTATAAAATCTGTTTGAGATTATTCCAGTATGTTAATAACTGAAAGTGACCAGATCATCACATAATCCGCAGATCACACTCTAGTGTTGTTTCTGACTGATGTGAGGAATAAATGTAAAAATATATCTAAGTAGGTATACAATATTGAGGTTTTAAGTGATAATTTCCATCATGACAATGTTTGGGGAAAATTTCATGAAAATAAACGCCTATAGGTTTATACATTTTAAACCATAAAAAATATCTTTAAGTACTAACTAACAAAAAGATTAGACTGAATTAAGGACTGATCTAATGTTATTGTATTCGTAAAAACCCTCTTATCTGACATAAATATTATTTCAGGAATTTTCCTGCATATACATATGACAAGCAAATCATACAAAGACAACTAGTCAATTCAAGAGTCTTGATTACACTTCTAATTTTGTTAAAACTAATAAGGACGTATATAAACACATTAGTTTGAGATGTCGTAAAACAAAAATGTGATTGAGACTAACTAGTATGTTTGATAAACATGAGCAATCTCTGCCGATATACATAGATTTAATTTTGACGCCAGGTAGTAAGAAACTGCTGCCAATTGAACTAATCACTATGGCAACATATGCCTATAAAAGAAGCTAAGGCCTAGATTTAGAGTTCGGCGGTAGCCGTCAAAACCAGCGTTAGAGGCTCCTAACGCTGGTTTTGGGCGCCCGCTGGTATTTGGAGTCAGTGATTAAAGGGTCTAACGCTCACTTTTCAGCCGCGACTTTTCCATACCGCAGATCCCCCTACGCCATTTGCGTAGCCTATCTTTTCAATGGGATCTTTCTAACGCTGGTATTTAGAGTCGTTTCTGCAGTGAGCGTTAGAGCTCTAACGACAAGATTCCAGCCGCCTGAAAATAGCAGGAGTTAAGAGCTTTCTGGCTAACGCCGGTTTATAAAGCTCTTAACTACTGTACCCTAAAGTACACTAACACCCATAAACTACCTATGTACCCCTAAACCGAGGTCCCCCCACATCGCCGCCACTCGATTAAAATTTTTAACCCCTAATCTGCCGACCGCCACCTACGTTATACTTATGTACCCCTAATCTGCTGCCCCTAACACCGCCGACCCCTGTATTATATCTATTAACCCCTAACTTGCCCCCCACAACGTCGCCGCAAGCTACTTAAAATAATTAACCCCTAATCTTCCGACCGCAAATCGCCGCCACCTACGTTATCCCTATGTACCCCTAATCTGCTACCCCTAACATCGCCGACCCCTATATTATATTTATTAACCCCTAATCTGCCCCCCACAACGTCGCCGACACCTACCTACACTTATTAACCCCTAATCTGCCGAGCGGACCTGAGCGCTACTATAATAAAGTTATTAACCCCTAATCCGCCTCACTAACCCTATCATAAATAGTATTAACCCCTAATCTGCCCTCCCTAACATCGCCGACACCTACCTTCAATTATTAACCCCTAATCTGCCGACCGGAGCTCACCGCTATTCTAATAAATGTATTAACCCCTAAAGCTAAGTCTAACCCTAACACTAACACCCCCCTAAGTTAAATATAATTTTTATCTAACGAAATAAATTAACTCTTATTAAATAAATAATTCCTATTTAAAGCTAAATACTTACCTGTAAAATACATCCTAATATAGCTACAATATAAATTATAATTATATTATAGCTATTTTAGGATTAATATTTATTTTACAGGCAACTTTGTAATTATTTTAACCAGGTACAATAGCTATTAAATAGTTAAGAACTATTTAATAGTTACCTAGTTAAAATAATTACAAATTTACCTGTAAAATAAATCCTAACCTAAGATATAATTAAACCTAACACTACCCTATCAATAAAATAATTAAATAAACTACCTACAATTACCTACAATTAACCTAACACTACACTATCAATACATTAATTAAACACAATTGCTACAAATAAATAAAATTAAATAAACTATCTAAAGTACAAAAAATAAAAAAGAACTAAGTTACAGAAAATAATAAAATATTTACAAACATAAGAAAAATATTACAACAATTTTAAACTAATTACACCTACTCTAAGCCCCCTAATAAAATAACAAAGCCCCCCAAAATAAAAAATTCCCTACCCTATTCTAAAATACAAATATTACAAGCTCTTTTACCTTACCAGCCCTGAACAGGGCCCTTTGCGGGGCATGCCCCAAGAATTTCAGCTCTTTTGCCTGTAAAAAAAAACATACTATACCCCCCCCCCAACATTACAACCCACCACCCACATACCCCTAATCTAACCCAAACCCCCCTTAAATAAACCTAACACTACCCCCCTGATGATCTTCCTACCTTGTCTTCACCATGCCAGGTTCACCGATCCGTCCTGGCTCCAAGATCTTCATCCAAGCCAAGCGGGGGCTAGACATCCACTGAAGAAGTCCAGAAGAGGGTCCAAAGTCTTCCTCCTATCCGGCAAGAAGAGGACATCCGGACCGGCAAACATCTTCTCCAAGCGGCATCTTCTATCTTCTTCCATCCGATGACGACCGGCTCCATCTTGAAGACCTCCAGCGCGGATCCATCCTCTTCTTCCGACGACTAGACGACGAATGACGGTTCCTTTAAGGGACGTCATCCAAGATGGCGTCCCTCGAATTCCGATTGGCTGATAGGATTCTATCAGCCAATCGGAATTAAGGTAGGAATTTTCTGATTGGCTGATGGAATCAGCCAATCAGAATCAAGTTCAATCCGATTGGCTGATCCAATCAGCCAATCAGATTGAGCTCGCATTCTATTGGCTGATCGGAACAGCCAATAGAATGCGAGCTCAATCTGATTGGCTGATTGGATCAGCCAATCGGATTGAACTATATTCTGATTGGCTGATTCCATCAGCCAATCAGAAAATTCCTACCTTAATTCCGATTGGCTGATAGAATCCTATCAGCCAATCGGAATTCGAGGGACGCCATCTTGGATGACGTCCCTTAAAGGAACCGTCATTCGTCGTCTAGTCGTCGGAAGAAGAGGATGGATCCGCGCTGGAGGTCTTCAAGATGGAGCCGGTCGTCATCGGATGGAAGAAGATAGAAGATGCCGCTTGGAGAAGATGTTTGCCGGTCCGGATGTCCTCTTCTTGCCGGATAGGAGGAAGACTTTGGACCCTCTTCTGGACTTCTTCAGTGGATGTCTAGCCCCCGCTTGGCTTGGATGAAGATCTTGGAGCCAGGACGGATCGGTGAACCTGGCATGGTGAAGACAAGGTAGGAAGATCATCAGGGGGGTAGTGTTAGGTTTATTTAAGGGGGGTTTGGGTTAGATTAGGGGTATGTGGGTGGTGGGTTGTAATGTTGGGGGGGGGGTATAGTATGTTTTTTTTTACAGGCAAAAGAGCTGAAATTCTTGGGGCATGCCCCGCAAAGGGCCCTGTTCAGGGCTGGTAAGGTAAAAGAGCTTGTAATATTTGTATTTTAGAATAGGGTAGGGAATTTTTTATTTTGGGGGGCTTTGTTATTTTATTAGGGGGCTTAGAGTAGGTGTAATTAGTTTAAAATTGTTGTAATATTTTTCTTATGTTTGTAAATATTTTATTATTTTCTGTAACTTAGTTCTTTTTTATTTTTTGTACTTTAGATAGTTTATTTAATTTTATTTATTTGTAGCAATTGTGTTTAATTAATTTATTGATAGTGTATTGTTAGGTTAATTGTAGGTAATTGTAGGTAGTTTATTTAATTATTTTATTGATAGGGTAGTGTTAGGTTTAATTATATCTTAGGTTAGGATTTATTTTACAGGTAAATTTGTAATTATTTTAACTAGGTAACTATTAAATAGTTCTTAACTATTTAATAGCTATTGTACCTGGTTAAAATAATTACAAAGTTGCCTGTAAAATAAATATTAATCCTAAAATAGGTATAATATAATTATAATTTATATTGTAGCTATATTAGGATTTATTTTACAGGTAAGTATTTAGCTTTAAATAGGAATTATTTATTTAATAAGAGTTAATTTATTTCGTTAGATAAAAATTATATTTAACTTAGGGGGGTGTTAGTGTTAGGGTTAGACTTAGCTTTAGGGGTTAATACATTTATTAGAATAGCGGTGAGCTCCGGTCGGAAGATTAGGGGTTAATAATTGAAGGTAGGTGTCGGCGATGTTAGGGAGGGCAGATTAGGGGTTAATACTATTTATGATAGGGTTAGTGAGGCGGATTAGGGGTTAATAACTTTATTATAGTAGCGCTCAGGTCCGCTCGGCAGATTAGGGGTTAATAAGTGTAGGTAGGTGTCGGCGACGTTGTGGGGGGCAGATTAGGGGTTAATAAATATAACATAGGGGTCGGCGATGTTAGGGCAGCAGATTAGGGGTACATAGGGATAACGTAGGTGGCGGCGGTTTACGGAGCGGCAGATTAGGGGTTAAAAGTGTAATGCAGGGGTCAGCGATAGCGGGGGCGGCAGATTAGGGGTTAATAAGTGTAAGGTTAGGGGTGTTTAGACTCGGGGTACATGTTAGGGTGTTAGGTGCAGACTTAGGAGGTGTTTCCCCATAGGAAACAATGGGGCTGCGTTAGGAGCTGAACGCTGCTTTTTTGCAGGTGTTAGGTTTTTTTTCAGCTCAAACAGCCCCATTGTTTCCTATGGGAGAATCGTGCACGAGCACGTTTTTGATGCCGGCCGCGTCCGTAAGCAACTCTGGTATCGAGAGTTGCATTTGCGGTAAAAATGCTCTACGCTCCTTTTTTGGAGCCTAACGCAGCATTTGTTTGAACTCTCGATACCAGAGTTAAATTTATGGTGCGGCCAGAAAAAAACCCGCGGAGCGTTAACAGCCCTTTTACCGCCGAACTCTAAATCTAGCCGTAAGATGGCTGAGACCGCCCCTAAGCCCTGACGAAGTCACGCACGAGTGATGAAATGTGTCGGTGGGCGGGGCTATGAGGGACGTAACTGTGGAAATAAGATACTAATCAGAACTTTACACCAGCTGAAAAACTTGATACATTTGTTACATTAATATGATACAGTAGCAATTTATAGCTTGCCAATGTTATGGTGTTAGTTGGAGACTGAATAGCCAGCTAATTAAGATTGAATACATAACGGCTGCTGAGATATATTGCTCGATACATTATATGATATGCTCAATGTTAAATGAGTGATCAGCTTGATGCTCTTCAATCGAAAAGTATGAATGTGTGCTGATAAGCATTAGGGATACAGCCAAAAATCGTCCGACTGCGTTAAAACACAGTGGTAAGCAGGAAGGAGGTCGCCTTTGAGCGCATAGATTGATTATGTGTGCCACTTATGCATATGCCTGCATGTCTGTATACATAACAAATAAAGGAAGATACATTATTTGTATAGGTTGAACTCGATGGACTTCTGTCTTTTTTTAACCTCATCTACTATATAATATTACTGCAATAGGAAAACCAATACCTCAATCTTTTTATAAGAAAGAAGATAAGTATGGTATGGTAGCTAGATAACGCTCATGGACATGGGAACTTAGGTTATTAGTAGAATAAAGTATATCCAAGTTGTTTTAACACATTATCAAAGCGGTATGTGTGTTACATTAGTTCCAGCTAGCTTTAGCAAGATGCATACGGAATGGAATTACGTTGAAAGAGAAGTGGGTCTTTGCACAGTACACTTAAAGTAATCCATTGCAAAGTGACATAAACATAAAGCACAGCAGAAAAATGGGTATGAAATTAACACATATAGAGAAAGGATGTTTGGCAAATAATATAGAAAAAAGGAAGAACTGGGAAAGTCAGGGTTTCAGAAAGGTACAGTACAACAGGTATCTCTATCTTCCACATATTGCAGGAAGGAATACAATATGTGGCTTTAGCCTCCCCTGACGGGAATAGTGTGGTGGAGTACCGTACCTTAATGGTGGTGGGGGGAGGAATCAAAGGCACAAATGGGGATAATTTTACAGGGACGTTAACCTCAGTTGGATTATTTTGTTAAATTTGTAAAAAAAAATTCACCTAAACTAATGTTAGCTTTAATAAATGACCACTTATGGTAGGATTATAATAAAATGGCTTGGAATATTCAGAATTAGATACAATTACGAGATTAACATTAGTGATGTCATAGTAAAAGCTATAGTAACACAACCAAATTTGTAATACAAAGCCACATTCAAATAATTTATTGCAAAGCTAAAGGGCTTCAGTGTAAAAAACAGATTCAGCTGATGGTAACTAGTCAGATAAAGCAAGTCCATTCATTAGACCATGCAGTCATCAGAAAACTACTTAAACTGCTCATAGAAATACTAGTTCTAAATGTTACTAGATGAGAGAGTAAGGTCCAATGGACCTTGTATATCAGCAGGAGGGACATGGTCCATATAGGAAAGCCAATCTCAGCCCACTGCTTTTTTTCTGGTATAACTTGACAGCAGGCTTTTAATGCAACTCCCTCCATGTCCTAATGTCCATACTGTGAGCACAGAAGAGAGGATGGCCTGGTACCCACATCAACTGACAAAAGGCTACTGTGAAGCCATGTGAACATTCCAACACAGTTTAGGAGGTGTTAGGTTAGAGGGTTTAGTGATTAGATTAATACTTTGAGTTGTGGGCGGATGGCAGTTAAGAGTTTAATAGGTTAATTAGCTACATTGCATTGTGGGGGGTTGGCGGATTAGGGGTTAATAGTTTTAATAGGTAGTTTGCAATGTAGGGGGTTGGCAGATTACGGGTTAATAATGTTGATAGGTACTTTGTGTTGTGGGGGCTTGGGGGATTAGGGGTTAATAGTGTTAATAGGTAGATTGCTTTGTGGGTGGTTGGTGGATTAGGGGTTAATAGTGTTAATAGGTAGATTGCGTTGTGGGGGGTTTGGTGGATTAGGGGTTAACCCTAACATGAACCCCGAGTCTAAACACCCCTAACCTTACACTTATTAACCCATAATCTGCTGCCCCGACATCGCTGACACCTGCATTACACAATTAACCCCTAATCTGCCGCTCCGGACACCGCCGCCACCTACATTATCCCTATGTACCCCTAATCTGCTGCCCCCAACATCGCCGACCCCTATATTATATTTATTAACCCCTAATCTGCCCCCCCAACGTCGCCGCTACCTTACCTACACTTATTAACCCCTAATCTGCCGACCGGACCTCGCAGCCACTATAATAAATGTATTAACCCCTAAACCGCGGCACTCCCGCCTCGCAAACCCTATAATAAATAGTATTAACCCCTAATCTGCCCTCCCTAACATCGCCGCCACCTAATTTCAAGTATTAACCCCTAATCTGCCGACCGGACCTCGCCGCTACTCTAATAAATGTATTAACCCCTAAAGCTAAGTCTAACCCTAACACCCCCTAAATTAAATATAATTTTAATCTAACGAAATAAATTAAATCTTATTAACTAACGGCTAGATTTAGAGTTTTGTCGGTAACGACCCGCGTAGCTAACGCTGGCTTTTTTCTGGCCGCACCTTTAAAATAACTCTGGTATTGAGAGTCCACAGAATGGCTGCGTTAGGCTCCAAAAAAGGAGCGTAGAGCATATTTAACGCAACTGCAACTCTCGATACCAGAGTTGCTTACGGAAGCGGCCAGCCTCAAAAACGTGCTCGTGCACGATTCCCCCATAGGAAACAATGGGGCTGTTTGAGCTGAAAAAAAACCTAACACCTGCAAAAAAGCTGCGTTCAGCTCCTAACGCAGCCCCATTGTTTGCTATGGGGAAACACTTCCTACGTCTGCACCTAACACTCTAACATGTACCCCGAGTCTAAACACCCCTAACCTTACACTTATTAACCCCTAATCTGCCGCCGCCGCTATCGCTGACCCCTGCATTTTATTATTAACCCCTAATCTGCCGCTCCGTAAAACCGCCGCTACTTACATTATCGATATGTACCCCTAATCTGCTATCCCTAACACCGCCGACCCCTATATTATATTTATTAACCCCTAATCTGCCGCCCACAACGTCGCCTCCACCTGCCTACACTTATTAACCCCTAATCTGCTGACCAGAGCTCACCGCTATTCTAATAAATTTATTAACCCCTAAAGCTAAGTCTAACCCTAACACTAACATCCCCCTAAATTAAATATAATTTAAATCTAACGAAATTAATTAACTCTTATTAAATAAATTATTCCTATTTAAAGCTAAATACTTACCTGTAAAATAAACCCTAATATAGCTACAATATAAATTATAATTATATTATAGCTATTTTAGGATTTATATTTATTTTACAGGCAACTTTGTATTTATTTTAACCAGGTACAATAGCTATTAAATAGTTAAGAACTATTTAATAGCTAAAATAGTTAAAATAATTACAAATTTACCTGTAAAATAAATCCTAACCTAAGTTACAATTAAACCTAACACTACACTATCAATAAATAAATAAAATAAAATACCTATAATTATCTACAATTAAACCTAACACTACACTATCAATAAATAAATTAAATACAATTCCTACAAATAAATACAATGAAATAAACTAACTAAAGTACAAAAAATAAAAAAGAACTAAGTTACAAAAAATAAAAAAATATTTACAAACATTAGAAATATATTACAACAATTTTAAACTAATTACACCTACTCTAAGCCCCCTAATAAAATAACAAAGCCCCCCAAAATAAAAAAATGCCCTACCCTATTCTAAATTACTAAAGTTCAAAGCTCTTTTACCTTACCAGCCCTGAACAGGGCCCTTTGCGGGGCATGCCCCAAGAAGTTCAGCTCTTTTGCCTGTATAAAAAAACATACAATACCCCCCCCCAACATTACAACCCACCACCCACATACCCCTAATCTAACCCAAACCCCCCTTAAATAAACCTAACACTAAGCCCCTGAAGATCTCCCTACCTTGAGTCGTCTTCACCCAGCCGAGCCAAATTCTTCATCCAAGCGGAGCAAGAAGAGGTCCTCCATCCGGTAGAAGTCTTCATCCAAGCGGGGCAGAAGAGGTCTTCCATCCGATTGAAGTCTTCATCCAAGCGGCATCTTCTATCGTCATCCATCCGGAGCGGAGCGGCAGCATCTTGAAGACCTCCGACGCGGAACATCCATCCTCGCCGACGACTGAACGACGAATGACGGTTCCTTTAAATGACGTCATCCAAGATGGCGTCCCTCGAATTCCGATTGGCTGATAGGATTCTATCAGCCAATCGGAATTAAGGTAGGAATATTCTGATTGGCTGATGGAATCAGCCAATCAGAATCAAGTTCAATCCGATTGGCTGATCCAATCAGCCAATCGGATTGAACTTGATTCTGATTGGCTGATTCCATCAGCCAATCAGAATATTCCTACCTTAATTCCGATTGGCTGATAGAATCCTATCAGTCAATCGGAATTCGAGGGACGCCATCTTGGATGACGTCATTTAAAGGAACCGTCATTCGTCGTCTAGTCGTCGGTTGAAGAGGATGTTCCGCGGTGGAGGTCTTCAAGATGGAGCCGGTCCTCATCGGATGAAGATAGAAGATGCCGCTTGGAAGATGATGGTTGCCGGTCCGGATCTATTCTTCTTCCCGGATAGGATGAAGACTTTGGAGCCTCTTCTGGACTTCTTCAGCCGTCGGATGATGGATGTCTAGCCTCCGCTTGGGCTTAGATGAAGATTTTGGAGCCAGGACCGATCGGTGATACCTGGTGAGGTGAAGATAAGGTAGGAAGATCTTCAGGGGCTTAGTGTTAGGTTTATTTAAGGGGGGTTTGGGTTAGATTAGGGGTATGTGGGTGGTGGGTTGTAATGTTGGGGGGGGGTAGTGTATGTTTTTTTTTACAGGCAAAAGAGCTGAATTCTTTGGGGCATGCCCCGCAAAGGGCCCTGTTCAGGGCTGGTAAGGTAAAAGAGCTTTGAACTTTTGTAATTTAGAATAGGGTAGGGCATTTTTTTATTTTGGGGGTCTTTGTTATTTTATTAGGGGGCTTAGAGTAGGTGTAATTAGTTTAAAATTGTTGTAATATTTTTCTGATGTTTGTAAATATTTTTTTATTTTTTGTAACTTAGTTCTTTTTTATTTTTTGTACTTTAGTTAGTTTATTTCATTGTATTTAATTAATGTATTGATAGTGTAGTGTTAGGTTTAATTGTAGGTAATTGTAGGTATTTTATTTAATTAATTTATTGATAGTGTAGTGTTAGGTTTAATTGTAACTTAGGTTAGGATTTATTTTACAGGTAATTTTGTAATTATTTTAACTATTTTAGCTATTGTACCTTGTTAAAATAAATACAAAGTTGCCTGTAAAATAAATATAAATCCTAAAATAGCTATAATATAATTATAATTTATATTGTAGCTATATTAGGGTTTATTTTACAGGTAAGTATTTAGCTTTAAATAGGAATAATTTATTTAATAAGAGTTAATTTATTTCGTTAGATTTAAATTATATTTAACTTAGGGGGATGTTAGTGTTAGGGTTGGACTTAGCTTTAGGGGTTAATAAATTTATTAGAATAGCGGTGAGCTCCGGTCAGCAGATTAGGGGTTAATGTTTGAAGTTAGGTGTCGGCGATGTTAGGGAGGGCAGATTAGGGGTTAATACTATTTATTATAGGGTTAGTGAGGCAGATTAGGGGTTAATAACTTTATTATAATAGCGGTGCGGTCCGGTCGGCAGATTAGGGGTTAATAAGTGTAGGCAGGTGGAGGCGACGTTGTGGGGGGCAGATTAGGGGTTAATAAATATAATATAGGGGTCGGCGGTGTTAGGGGCAGCAGATTAGGGGTACATAGCTATAATGTAGCTGGCGGCGGCATGCGGACGGCAGATTAGGGGTTAATAAGTGTAGGTAGCTGGCGGCGACGTTGTGGGGGGCAGGTTAGGGGTTAATAAATATAATATAGGGGTCGGCGGTGTTAGGGGCAGCAGATTAGGGGTACATAAGTATAACGTAGGTGGCGGTCGGCAGATTAGGGGTTAAAAAAATTTAATCGAGTGGCGGCGATGTGGGGGGACCTCGGTTTAGGGGTACATAGGTAGTTTATGGGTGTTAGTGTACTTTAGAGTACAGTAGTTAAGAGCTTTATGAACCGGCGTTAGCCCAGAAAGCTCTTAACTACTGACTTTTTTCTGCGGCTGGAGTTTGGTCGTTAGATTTCTAACGCTCACTTCAGACACGACTCTAAATACCGGAGTTAGAAAGATCCCATTGAAAAGATAGGATACGCAATTGACGTAAGGGGATCTGCGGTATGGAAAAGTCGCGGCTGAAAAGTGAGCGTTAGACCCTTTTTTGAATGACTCCAAATACCGGCGGTAGCCTAAAACCAGCGTTAGGAGCCTCTAACGCTGGTTTTCACGGCTACCGCCAAACTCCAAATCTAGGCCTAAAGTATTCCTATTTAAAACTAAATACTTACCTGTAAAATAAACCCTAATATAGCTACAATATAACTAATAATTATATTGTAGCTATTTTAGGATTTATATTTATTTTACAGGCAACTTTGTATTTATTTTAACTAGGTACAAAAGCTATTAAATAGTTATTAACTATTTAATAGCTACCTAGTTAAAATAATTACAAAATTACCTGTAAAATAAATCCTAACCTAAGTTACAATTAAACCTAACACTACACTATCATTAAATAAATTAAATAAATTACCTACAATTACCTACAATTAAATAAACTAAACTAAATTACAAAAAAAACAAACACTAAATTACAAAAAATAAAAAAGATTACAAGAATTTTAAGCTAATTACACCTACTCTAAGCCCCCTAATAAAATAACAAAGCCCCCCAAAATAAAAAAATTACCCTACCCTAATCTAAATTACAAAAGTTAACAGCTCTATTACCAGCCCTTAAAAGGGCTTTTTGCGGGGCATGCCCCAAAGTAATCAGCTCTTTTGCCTGTAAAAAAAAACACAATACCACCCCCAACATTACGACCCACCACCCACATACCCCTACTCTAACCCAAACCCCCCTTAAATAAACCTAACACTACCCCCCTGAAGATCTCCCTACCTTGAGTCGTCTTCACCCAACCGGGCCGAAGTCTTCATCCGATGGGGCAGAAGAGGACTTCCAGACCGGCAGAAGTCTTCATCCTATCCGGGCAGAAGAGGACATCCGGACCGGCAGACATCTTCATCCAAGCGGCATCTTCTATCTTCATCCATCCGACGAGGAGCGGCTCCATCCAATCAGCCAATAGAATGCGAGCTCAATCTCATTGGCTGATTCAATCAGCCAATCAGATTTTTCCTACCTTAATTCCGATTGGCTGATAGAATCCTATCAGCCAATCGGAATTCGAGGGACGCCATCTTGGATGACGTCACTTAAAGGAACCTTCATTCGTCGGGTAGTCGTCGGGGAAGGAGGATGTTCCGCGCCGGAGGTCTTGAAGATGGAACCGCTCCTCGTCGGATGGATGAAGATAGAAGATGCCGCTTGGATGAAGATGTCTGCCGGTCCGGATGTCCTCTTCTGCCCGGATAGGATGAAGACTTCTGCCAGTCTGGATGTCCTCTTCTGCCCCATCAGATGAAGACTTCGGCCCGGTTGGGTGAAGACGACTCAAGGTAGGGAGATCTTCAGGGGGGTAGTGTTAGGTTTATTTAAGGGGGGTTTGGGTTAGAGTAGGGGTATGTGGGTGGTGGGTTGTAATGTTGGGGGTGGTATTGTGTTTTTTTTACAGGCAAAAAAGGCTGATTACTTTGGGGCTTCCCCCTGCAAAAATGCCCTTTTAAGGGCTGGTAATAGAGCTGTTAACATTTAGATTAGGGTAGGGTAATTTTTTTATTTTGGGGGGCTTTGTTATTTTATTAGGGGGCTTAGAGTAGGTGTAATTAGCTTAAAATTCTTGTAATCTTTTTTTATATTTTGTAATTTAGTGTTTGTTTTTGTAATTTAGTTTAGTTTATTTAATTGTATGTAATTGTAGGTAATGTATTTAATTTATTTAATGATAGTGTAGTGTTAGGTTTAATTGTAACTTAGGTTAGGATTTATTTTAAAGGTAATTTTGTAATTACAGTATTTTAACTAGGTAGCTATTAAATAGTTAATAACTATTTAATAGCTGTTGTACCTAGTTAAAATAAATACAAAGTTGCCTGTAAAATAAATATAAATCCTAAAATAGCTACAATATAATTATTCGTTATATTGTAGCTATATTAGGGTTTATTTTACAGGTAAGTATTTAGTTTTAAATAGGAATACTTTAGTTAATAAGATTTAATTTATTTTGTTAGATTAAAATTATATTTAATTTAGGGGGGTGTTAGGGTTAGGGTTAGACTTAGCTTTAGGGGTTAATACATTTATTAGAGTAGCGGCAAGGTCCGGTCGGCAGATTAGGGGTTAATAAGTGTAGGTAAGGTAGCGGCGACGTTGGGGGGGCAGATTAGGGGTTAATAAATATAATATAGGGGTCGGCGGTGTTAGGGGCAGCAGATTAGGGGTTCATAGGGATAATGTAGGTGGCGGCGGTGTGCGGTCGGCAGATTAGGGGTTAAAAAAATTTATAGTGGCGGCGATGTGGAGGGACCTTGGTTTAGGGGTACATAGGTAGTTTATGGGTGTTAGTGTACTTTGTAGCACAGTAGTTAAGAGCTTTATAAACCGGCATTAGCCCAGAAAGCTCTTAACTACTGACTTTTTTCTGCGGCTGGAGTCTTGTCGGTAGAGGGTCTACCGCTCACTTCAGCCAAGACTCTAAATACCGGCGTTAGGCAGATCCCATTGAAAAGATAGGATACGCAATTGGCGTAAGGGGATCTGCGGTATGGAAAAGTCGCGGCTTGAAAGTGAGCGTTAGACCCTTTCCTGCCTGACTCTAAATACCAGCGGCTGGCCAAAAGCAGCGTTAGGACCCCTTAACGCTGCTTTTGACAGCTAACGCAGAACTCTAAATCTAGCCGTATGTGTGGTGAGGTGAATATGGAGTACATTTTCTCAATTTTCGCCGCGTAAGTCCTTGCGCTGAATATGTGATATCAACTTGAGACGCTGGTTCTATGTTAGTTTATGGGAGAAAAAACGCTGCATATGTGATCGAGCCCTAGATGTGTTTATTTAGCTGCCAGTAGTACAATGCTGTTCCTTTAGCAAATGATAGCAAGAGAATAAAGCAAATTTGATAATAGAAGTAAATTGGAAAGTTGTTTAAATTTGTATGTTCTATCCAAATCATGAAAGAAAAAATTTGGGGTTACGTGTCCCTTTAAACTTTTAAAGCAATTGTTGTACTTTAAATGGACAGTATACGCCAATTTTCATATAACTGCCTGTAATAGACACTACTATAAAGAAGAATATGCTCAGATACTGATCTACAAATCCAGTATGAAACCTTTTAAAAACTTACTTAGAAGTTACCTGTTTAGCACTGTTGATGAGGTTAGTCTGGGACACCCAGTGAAAGGGGCAGTGAAAGCAGATACTCCTCCCTTCCCTGCAAATGAAAAGACAGATTACACAAATAGGAGCCAGCAGGAGTCTGCGCGTGTACATCTGAGAATTTGGGGCTTGGTTAGGAGTCTAAAAAACAGCACAATATTATTAAAAAAACAGCAAAACTATACATTGTTACAAAAACACTCCCAGATGGGCTATATAAATGGATCATCTACAAAACATTTATGCAAAGAAAAATCTAGTGTACAATGTCTCTTTAATATTGCTTTATTGGAAAAGCTTACACCTTAAACTTTCAAAAATATTGTAGCTTTTCTCTTACTATGAAATTTGTTCAAAGAATCAGGCAGAAGCAATGTGGTTAAGCCCTGTGAAAAATTCATGTTTGAAAAATTGTATCTCAGTGATTTATTTTCCAAATCTCTTTTTCCTCACTAAAGACCTTGGTTCTATAGTGTGTGTTTTTAATTTGCATGAGGCTAAAGTAGGATAAGTAATAAGATTACTCATTTCTTTACTTGAGATTTGCCTTACGAGCTGTGTATGCCCAGGTTATAAAGTTATATACAGTCAGCCATTTTGCTTAAGAATTTTTATCAATGTGATTTCACAGTGGGTCTTTCCATAAAATCTGGAATTAAAATGCAAAAAACAAACAAACAATATAATGTCATGTTTTATTATAATAGAATACAGAGAAACACACAATGTGTACTGTGTATAAACAAACTTAAAGGGATACTAAACCCAAATTTTTTCTTTAATGATTCAGACAGAGCATGCAATTTTAACCCCTTAACTACCAGCGACGTACCCTGTACCCTGGGCTTCTCTCTGTGGGGCACTGCAGAAATAGAGTTGCAGAGTTACCAAGAGCATCGGACAGCGGTGGGACCAATCATTGGTGAGCGGGACCACTACGCCATGCTACAAGGAAAAAAATAATTCCAGCTGCGTGATTGAAGGGGAAGGAGGGGGATCATATGTGGGATAATTTGAGGAAAGGAGATCTGGGAGGGGGGTTTGGGTTTTAAAGGGGGGCAGCTACACTGCAGAAAAATGGGTATTAGATATATTATTTTTTTAATTGCCTATTCTGCAGCAAACTGGGTACTGCCAGGCAGCTGCCAGTACCAAAGATGACCGCAAATAGGTAGAGGGGGGAGGGATAGAGTGCTGTTTGGGGGGATCAGGGAGGTTGGCAGTAAATATATAATTTTAAAAAAAGTATTTTTTTTTATACTGGCAGACTTTCTGCCAGTACTTAAGATGGGGGTGACCTTTGGGGGTGGGGGAGAGTAGAGAGCTGTTTGAGAGGGGTCAGGGAGAGATTAGAGGGATGTGTCAGTTGGGAGGCTGATCTCTACACTAAAGCTAAAATTAACCCTACAAGCTACCTAATTAACCCCACTGCTGGGCATAATACAAGTGTGGTGCGCAGTGGCATTTAGCGGCCTTTTAATTACCTAAAAGCATTGCCAAAGCATATATGTCTGCTATTTCTAAACAAAGTGGATCCCAGAGAAGCATTTACAACATTTTAGTGAGAAACCTAAAATTGTGAAAAAGTTAACAATTTTTTTTAATTGATCACATTTGGCGGTGAAATGGTGGCATGGAATATACCAAAATGGGTCTAGATCAATACTTTGGGATGTCTACTAAAAAAAAAATATAATTTTGGTAGGTTAAAAAAAAGGCTCTATTTCTGTTTAAATGTAGTTGCAAAAATGCTAAAAATGCTCTGGTCTTTTGGGGAAGTTTTTGTCTGAAGTGCCCGGTCCTTAAGGCAGAGCTTTCCAAACTTTTCATGTTGGTGACACACTTTTTACACCTACATCATTTTGCAACACAGTAATTCAGTTGTACTAGGAAACAGGGGCGCGATCCGATATACGGCGCAGGTTTTGGCGCAAGCGTGGAAACCTGCGCCGCCCGTAGTTTCAGCTCGCACAGCGACCTATCGCATATAAGGCGCCGGCAGTTGCTAAAGTGCCGTAAGTCTGACAAACTAGCGATATCCAGAAATATCTGGAGTCGCCAGTGACTTACGGCACTTTAGAAACTGCCGCCGCCTAAAAAAACTGACTAAAATATTAAATCTCCCGTTACTGTCTAACACGCCTCCCAAACATAGCCCGACACGTATACACCTCTATCCGCAATCCCCCCTCTCACTCCTAACAATAAATGTATTAACCCCTAAACCGCCGCTCCCGGACCCCGCCGGCACCTATATTAACTGTATTACCCCCTAATCTGAGCCCCCTACACCGCCGCCACCTATATTATATATATTAACCCCTAATCTGAGCCCCCTACACTGCCGCCAGCTACATTAAATGTCTAACCCCCTAATCTGATCCCCCTACACCGCCGCCAGCTACATTAAAATGATAATCCCCTAATGTGAGCCCCTACCCCGCCGCCACCTACATTAAAATGATTAACCCCTAATATGATCCCCCTACACCACCGCCACCTATATTAAAATTATTACCCACTAATGTGAGCCCCCTACCCCGCCACCACCTATATTAAAATTATTAACCCCTAATCTAATCCCCCTACACTGCCGCCACCTATATTAAAATTGTGAACCCCTAATCTAATCCCCCTACACCGCCGCCACCTACAGTGGGGAAAAAAAGTATTTAGTCAGCCATCAATTGTGCTAGTTCTCCCACTTAAGAAGATGAGAGAGGCCTGTAATTTTCATCATAGGTATACCTCAACTATGAGAGACAAAATGTGGAAACAAATCCAGACAATCACATTGTCTGATTTGGAAAGAATTTATTTGCAAATTATGGTGGAAAATAAGTATTTGGTCAATATCAAAAGTTCATCTCAATACTTTGTTGGCAATGTCAAACGTCAAACGTTTTCTGTAAGTCTTCACAAGGTTGTCACACACTGTTGCTGGTATGTTGGCCCATTCCTGCAAGCAGATCTCCTCTAGAGCAGTGATGTTTTGGGGCTGTCGCTGGGCAACACGGACTTTCAACTCCCTCCAAAGGTTTTCTATGGGGTTGAGATCTGGAGACTGGCTAGGCCACTCCAGGACCTTGAAATGCTTCTTACGAAGCCACTCCTTCGTTGCCCGGGCGGTGTGTTTGGGATCATTGTCATGCTGAAAGACCAGCCACATTTCATCTTCAATGCCCTTGCTGATGGAAGGAGGTTTGCACTCAAAATCTCACGATACATGGCCCCATTCATTCTTTCATGTACACGGATCAGTCGTCCTGTTCCCTTTGCAGAGAAACAGCCCCAAAGCATGATGTTGCCACCCCCATGCTTCACAGTAGGTATGGTGTTCTCTCTCCTCCAAACACGACAAGTTGTGTTTCTACCAAACAGTTCTACTTTGGTTTCATCTGACCATATGATATTCTCCCAATCCCCTTCTGGATCATCCAAATGCTCTCTAGCATACTTCAGATGGACCCGGACATGTACTGGCTTAAGCAGGGGGACACGTCTGGCACGGCAGGATCTGAGTCCCTGGCAGCGTAGTGTGTTACTGATGGTAGCCTTTGTTACGTTGCTCCAGATCTCTGCAGGTCATTCACTAGGTCCCCCCGTGTGGTTCTGGGATGGTTGCTCACTGTTCTTGTGATCATTTTGACCCCACGGGGTGAGATCTTGCGTGGAGCCCCAGATCGAGGGAGATTATCAGTGGTCTTGTATTTCTTCCATTTTCTAATTATTTCTCCCACAGTTGATTTCTTCACACCAAGCTGCTTGCCTATTGCAGATTCAGTCTTCCCAGCCTGGTGCAGGTCTACAATTTTGTTTCTGGTGTCCTTCGACAGCTCTTTGGTCTTCACCATAGTGGAGTTTGGAGTGTGACTGTTTGAGGTTGTGGACAGGTGTCTGAACTTGTTATCAGTATAAAAAACAGGTGCCATTAATACAGGTAATGAGTGGAGGACAGAGGAGCATCTTAAAGAAGAAGATACAGGTCTGTGAGAGCCAGAAATATTGCTTGTTTGAAGGTGACCAAATACTTATTTTCCACCATAATTTGCAAATAAATTCTTTCCAAATCAGACAATGTGATTGTCTGGATTTGTTTCCACATTTTGCCTCTCATAGTTGAGGTATACCTATGATGAAAATTACAGGCCTCTCTCATCTTCTTAAGTGGGCGAACTTGCACAATTGGTGGCTGACTAAATACTTTTTTTCCCCACTGTATATTAAATATATTAACCACTAAGTCTAACCCTAACACCCCCTAACTTAATTATTATTAAAATAAATCTAAATAATATTAATAATATTAACTAAATTATTCCTAAAATAAACCCTAAGATAGCTACAATATTATTAATAATTACATTGTAGCTATTTTAGGGTTTATATTTATTTTACAGGTATCTTGGTATTTATTTTAACTAGGTACAATAGCTATTAAATAGCTAATAACTATTTAATAGCTACCTAGTTAAAATAATTACCAAATTACCTGTAAAATAAATCCTAACCTAAGTTAATTGGCTGATTAGAATAGCCAATAGAATTACAGTAGCTCTTATTCTATTGGCTATTCAAATCAGCCAATAGAATTAAAGTAGCTCTCATCCGATTGGCTGATTTGAATTTGAAGGCTCAAATCAGCCAATAGGAATTCAAGGGACGCCATTTTTAATCGCGTACCTTGAATTCCTATTCAGTGTATGGCGGCAATCGTATGAAGAGGATCTTCCATGCTCCATGGCTCCGGTCTTCAGTTCCAGTGTCTCCGATCTTCAGTTCCTGCATCGTCGGTCTTCAGTTCCAGAGAGGACGGTCTTCAGCTCCGCGGTCATCGGTCTTCAACACCTCCGCTCCGCGCCGGCTGGTTCGTGGAAGAAGAAGAGGTCGTCGCCTGGAAGAAGACTTCTCCGCCTGGAACAGGGACATTTTTTTATTTTGGGGGGCTTTGTTATTTTATTAGGGAGCTTAGATTAGGTGTAATTAGCTTAAAAGTCTTGTAATCTTTTTTTATTTTTTGTAATTTAGTGTTTTGTTTTGTTTTTGTAATATTGTTTAGTGTATTTAATTATATTTTAGTTTAGATAATTGTAGTTTATTTAATTAATTTATTGATAGTGTAGGTGTATTTGTAACTTAGGTTAGGATTTATTTTACAGGTAATTTGGTAATTATTTTAACTAGGTAGCTATTAAATAGTTATTAACTATTTAATAGCTATTGTACCTAGTTAAAATAAATACCAAGTTACCTGTAAAATAAATATAAACCCTAAAATAGCTACAATGTAATTATTAATTATATTGTAGCTATCTTAGGGTTTTTTTATAGGTAAGTATTTAGATTTAAATAGGAATAATTTAGTTAATATTATTAATATTATTTAGATTTATTTTAATAATAATTAAGTTAGGGGGTGTTAGGGTTAGACTTAGGTTTAGTGGTTAATATATTTAATATAGGTGGCGGCGGTGTAGGGGGATTAGATTAGGGGTTCATAATTTTAATATAGGTGGCGGCAGTGTAGGGGGATTAGATTAGGGGTTAATAATTTTAATATAGGTGGCGGTGGGGTAGGGGCTCACATTAGGGGGTTATCATTTTAATGTAGGTGGCGGCGGGGTAGGGGCTCACATTAGGGGGTTATCATTTTAATGTAGGTGGCGGCGGGGTAGGGGCTCACAATAGGGGGTAATAATTTTAATATAGGTGGCGGCGGTGTAGGGGGATCACATTAGGGGGTTAGACATTTAATGTAGCTGGCGGCGGGGTCCGCGAGCGGCGGTTTAGGGGTTAAACACTTTATTAGGGATTGCGGCGGGGGAGTGCGGTTGACAGGTAGATAGACATTGCGCATGCGTTAGGTGTTAGGTTTTATTTTGCAGGCAGTTTAGGGAGTCACGGGGCTCCAATACTCAGCGTAAGGCTTACTACGCCTGCAATTTGTGGCGAGGTGAAAATGGAGTAAGATTTCTCCATTTTCGCCACGTAAGTCCTTACGCTGTATATTGGATACCAAACTGTGCGGGTTTGGTATACCTGTCTATGGGCTAAAAAACTACGGCCGAAGGCAGAAATATACGAGTGTAACTTCTATGTTACGCCGTATATGTGATACCAAACCCGCGCAAAATTTGGCGTCGCCGGCTTTTGCGGGCAACGCTGCATATCGGATCGGGCCCCAGGAGGTTAAACTAACTTGTTTTAAGAGATACGGACAGATACATAAATTATATAATAACGAAATGTATTTACAAGTAACAGTATGGATGTGCAAGAATTAAAAAAAGTTTAATATCACCAATAGCTACTTACTATTTTAATTGGATGTATGAGGTTGATGGGATGAACAGAGTTTATGAATATTTGTTGTAATATTAGCTTAAGACACTCACATTTTATCATCAAGCATTTTTAAGCTTCCACTTCCTATCCATATATCAAGAGCAGGATCAGCAATGCACTACTGGGAGCTAGCTGCAAAAAAACAAAACACTGACTTCTGACTTCAGCTCAGCGTTTAAGCTGCTGCCCTCAGAGCTCTGCGAGTCCGACTGACTACTGCCCGCACTGAAAACACACTGCTGTCCCACTCACTGCTACAGATGCAGTCACGAGCCGATTGAGGAGTCTACACGTGCAGTCAGGAGCCAATGTGACGCCAATGGGAATAGTTTCAGTTCCGGCGCTGTGCCAATAGGTTAAGATGATCTGTGACCCACTAGGTATCAATCACATGTCAACCATGTGATATGCGTAGCAGACAGGCGGAAAAGTCGGAAACAAAAAAAAAAAATGGAAATGAAAAGAAATTAGTGCTGAAGCAGGGACACATCTACACACTGCCGCCGACACACTAACGTGTCACTACACACAGTTTGGAAATCACTGCCTTAAGGGGTTAAGCAACTTTCTAATTGACTCCTATTATCAAATTTCCTTTGTTCTCTTGCTATCTTTTTTTAAAAAGCAGGAATGTTAAGCATATGAGCCAGCCCATTTTTGGTTCAGAACCTGGGTTAAAAGGACATGAAACCCAAAATTTTTATTTCGTGATTTAGAAAGAGCATGTCATTTTAAACAACTTTCTAATTTACTTCTATTATCTAATTTGCTTCATTCTCTTGATATCACTTGCTGAAAAGCATATCTAGATATGCTCAGTAGCTGCTGATTGGTTGCTGCACATAGAGGCATTGTGTGATTGGTTCACACATGTTCATTGCTATTTCTTCAACAAAGGATATCTAAAGAATTGAGCAAATTAGATAATAGAAATAAATTGGAAAGTTGTTTAAAATTACATGCCCTATCTGAATCATGAAAGTTTAATTTTGACTAGACTGTCCCTTTAAGCTTGCTTATTAGTGCATAAATGTCAGCCACCAATAAGCAAGCGCTATCCATTGTGCTAAACCTAAAATGGGCCGGCTCCTAATCTTTAAATTCTGCTTTTTAAATAAAGATAGCAAGAGAAGAAAGATAAAATGATAATAGTAGTAAATTAGAAAGTTGCTTAAAGGGCCACTGTAAGTAAAAATGTACTATGCCTATTTCGAATTAACTACACTAAATAAGCCTTTTCTCAATATCATCTCATAACGATATATTCACTGTATATCCAAAATCTTCTTTTCTAATTTTATTGATTTCCAAACCCACTCTGTGGGTATCCTTCACTCCTTTCCAATCCTTGTTTCATACCTAGGTTTCAAAATGGAGTTTAGAAATCGCTATGCGCATGTGCAAGTTTGCACAACGTCACCGCAATTGTCACTCCCTGAAAGACTGACTGATACATAGTAGACCCGCTCTATCTAGCTGTGGGTAACTTCGACTTCACTTATTCAAAGTATGCATGCGCAATTGAGCTGAATTTATGCGCATGCTTTTTAGGAACTATTAGGCAGTTGATGATATGCATAAAATCGCAATTTGATAGGTTAGTAATTTTCAACAATTGTGGGCTGGAAAAGGGGATGTCATGGCCGAATAAGAAATATGAAATATTAAACGTTAGGATGCTTCGTTTCTAAGAAAATATAGGTCAGTGGCTGGTGGTCGTCACATTATACAAGGGGCCAGAAAATAGGGAAAAAATACATTTGTCAGGAAAAAAAGCTACTGCTCATTTGCCTTTTGTCTTTTCATTGTGCACTTGCTAATTATCAGGTAGACTACATTTGTCTTTTCATTGTGCACTTGCTAATTATCAGGTAGACTACGAGTTATACGAGCTATAGGGAAATTACCGAATGCAACACAAGTGCCGTTATTTAACCCCCTATAATGCAGCCATTGCAAGTTTTAAAAAACCCGGCTTGTGCGTGTGATATGGTGCTTTTAAGTTCCATACCGCACCAAAAACAAGCGCTGTTTTGACGTGCTCGGGCACACTTTCCCCATAGACATCAATGGGGAGAGCGGGTCAAAAAAAAACACCTGCGATCGCGGAATGAAAAGCTCTGTAACCAGCCCCATTGATGTCTATGGGGAAAAAAAAGTTACATTTAAACCTAACACCCTAACATAAACCCCACGTCTAAACACCCCTAATCTGCCTCCCACCGACATCGCCGACACCTACATAATGTTATTAATCCCTAATCTGCCGCTCCCGATATAGCCGCCACCGAAATAAAACTATTAACCCCTAATCTGCCATTCCCGATATCGCCGCTTGGATAAAGACTACATCAGCCAATCGGATTTTTCCTACCTTAATTCCGATTGGCTGATAGAATCCTATCAGCCAATCGGAATTCAAGGGACACCATCTTGGATGACGTCATTTAAAGGAACCTTCATTCAGTGTTAGGACGGCATTTGAAGAGGATGGCTCCACGTCGGCTGGATTGAAGATGGACCTGCTCCGCTCCGGTTGATTGAAGATAGAAGATGCCGCTTGGATAAAGACTTCTGCCGCTTGGAGGACCTCTTCTGCCCGGATTCGAGGAAGATTTCTGGCCGGATCGGATGAAGACTTGTGCCCGGCTGGGTGAAGACGTCTCAAGGTAGGGTGATCTTCAAGGGGGTATTGTTAGGTTTTTTTAAGGGGGGTTTGGGTGGGTTTTAGAGTAGCGTTGGGTGTGTGGGTGGTGGGTTTTAATGTTGGGGGGGTTGTATTTCTTTTTTATACAGGTAAAAGAGCTGATTACTTTGGGGCAATTCCCCGCAAAAGGCCCTTTTAAGGGCTATTTGTAATTTAGTTTAGGGTAGGGAATTTTATTATTTTGTGGGGCTTTTTTATTTTATTAGGGGGCTTAGATTAGGTGTAATTAGTTTAAACTTCTTGTCATTTTTTTTTATTTTCTGCAATTTAGAGGGTTTTTTTGTACTTTAGTTATTTTTAGTTAATTTTATTTAATGTTAGGTAATTGTAGTTAATTAATTTAATTTATTTAATGATAGTGTAGTGTTAGGTGTAATTGTAACTTAGGTTAGGATTTATTTTACAGGTAATTTTGTATTTATTTTAGCTAGGTAGCTATTAAATAGTTAATAACTATTTAATAGCTATTGTACCTAGTTAAAATAAATACAAAGTTGCCTGTAAAATAAAAATAAACCCTAAAATAGCTACAATGTAACTAATAGTTATATTGTAGCTATCTTAGGGTTTATTTTATAGGTAAGTATTTAGTTTTAAATAGGATTAATTTATTTAATTATAGGAATATTTATTTAGATTAATTTAAATAATATTTAAGTTAGGGGATGTTAGGGTTAGGGTTAGACTTAGGTTTAGGGGTTAATTAATTTAATATAGTGACGGCGGTGTAGGGGGGGTAGATTAGGGGTTAATCAATGCACTGTAGGTGGCGGCGGTGTAGGGGGGGCAGGATAGGGGTTAATAAATGTAATGTAGGTGGCGGAGGGCTCCGGGTGCGGCGGTTTAGGGGTTAAACAATTAATTTATTTGCGGCGGGGTCCGGGATCGGCAGGATAGGGTTAATAACTTTATGTAGGTGGCGGCGGTATAGGGGGCGGAAGATTAGGGGTTAATAGGTATAATGTAGGTGGCAGCGGGGTCCGGGAGCGGCGGTTTAGGGGTTCATATATTTATTATAGTGGCGGCGGGGTCCGGGAGTGGCGGTTTAGGGGTTAATATATTTATTATAGTTGCGGCGGGGTCCAGGAGCGGCGGTTTAGGGGTTAATAAGTTTATTTAGGTGCGGGGGGCTCCAGAAGCGGCGGTTTAGGGGGTAAAACAGTATAGTATAGTGTGGGTGCTTAGTGACAGGCTAGCAAGAAAGCTGCGAATAAGCCGATGAGCAGCGAGATCGATGACTGTTAGTTAACAACAGTCCGCTGCTCATCGCACTTGGTGCGCGGCTTTTTGGCAGCTTTCTTGATAAATTTGGCGAACGTATTCAGGTCCGCAGCGGCGATGTTAGGCGAGCTTAGGCGAGCGTATTGGGGCCGGCGAATGCAGGTAAGTAGACAGGTTGATAACTAGAGGCCTTTGTGAGAGCCTCCATGGCGGGTGGGTAGTAAAGTAGTGAGTCATCCATTCTCCATATGAATGGAGTGATTGGGTGATTGGGCCAGTGGAGATCTATGCAAACTAACGAGTGGTCAGACCATGGGGTTGGTTGGATATCCGAGTCTTTGATTAAAGAAATGTGATTTCTTTCTATCATCAAGTAATCTATTCGTGTATATACGGACCAGGGATGGGAGAAAAAAGTGTCGTTTCACTGCACTGGGTGGTGTACTCACCATATGTCAATTAATCCTAGTTGCGACAGGCAGTTATAAATCGTGTTGGGTGGCCTAGTTTGTGTGAGTGTGTTGCCGGTTGAGGTGTCTAGTTTAGGATCCATAGTAATATTTAAGTTGCCTCCTAATATCAGGGTTCCCCTCTTGTGATCTGACACCAGTCTGAGTAATTGGAAAAATCTGGATTTACTACTGTTGGGAGCGTAAATGTTCACCACGGTGACCGGGCTATTAAAAAGGAGGCTATCAAAATCAGTATTCTCCCTTCATTGTCTGCTACTCTTGTTTGTAGTTGGAAATTAATATTTTTATGTATAAGAATGCCCACCCCGTTTTTTGTTTTTTTGGCAGTATGTGAATTAAAGAAACCCACTAATTTAGGGTCTGCTGTCATCAGGAAGTGGGTTTCTTGTAGAAAGATGATTGAGTCTCTATGTCTGGCAAAGCTTCGGAGAGCTATTGAGCGCTTTGTGGGTGAGTTGAGACCTTTTGTGTATTGTGAGACTATAGAAATTATCGACTCTGTCATGACTGTGTGTAGGGGTGAGGTGATAGCTTATGTGACAGGAATCTTACCCGTTGTTGATACAAGAGGACCAGACCAGAGGAGAAAAGGGATGATAGCAGTGAAAATCAGAGATAAGAGGGTACAGTAGACTCTTCATTGCAATGCTATTGCTGACAAACAAAAAACAGAATTACCAGTAATACATATCTTCAAAAAGAACAAGAATAAAAAAAAAAATCCTGCGTCTGCGACCACTGATATGTGATCATTTTTAGTTAACTGAGTTAAGGATGTTGCAGTCGCAGACAAACAAGAAACTAATATAGTATAAGTAATACTACTCTGGAGGTTGCGAGCAACTGGGTGTCTACCAGTCAGACTCCACCCGGCGGACGGTCCGTTCTGGGGGTGGGAGAAATCAAAAAGTGGTACTTCAAAGCAATACCACAGCGTATTATTATGAGAAGTTGAATACTAACTTTGGATCATTAGCATGCCACACATTCATTTGCCTTCTCAGACATCTGTCCATCTATGAGTGTCCAGATATACCTATTACACCGACTGTTCAGGTTGGTTCAACATCGGCCTCCTTTTGATTCAACACAAAGGATACTGCATTCTTTCTTTTCTTGGGAACTGTTGACCATTCTGGACGTTGAGGTTTAGGTGGGGTTTTTTTTAGGGCTCTGTCATCTTTGGAACCATCTCTCAGCATCAGGAGTGAGGGTTTTACTATTTTCAATTGTTTGCAAAACAGTTCCAGATCTTCAGGGTCTCCGTAAATATAACTTTTATCTTCTTTTATGACCTTTATAGCAAATGGGAACCCCCATCTATATGGGATCCCCAAGTCTGTGAGGTGTAGAGTTAAATATCATGCTTCTTTGTGCTTAGCTAGCGTTATAGGACTAAGGTCTGCGTAGATCTGAAGCGAGTCTTCACCAAATCTGACTGGGGATTTTTTCCTAGCTGCTTGTAGGATCTTCTCTTTGTCTGTAAACTTGTGAAAGCATAGGATAATGTCTCTGGGGGTGCCAGAGGAGATGGTTTCGCCCTTAAGGCTCTGTGAGCTCTGTCTAGTGCAATACTTTCATCTGCATTCAGTTCCAGAAGGTACTTGAACAGATTTTTTTTTCCAATATATCTTTTTATTGAGTACTTGAACAGATTTTGTACGTATGACGATATCTGGGCGGTTTGAATCTTTTCAGGTACTCCCCTGATGCACAGATTTTGGCAGCAACCTCTATTATCAAGGTCCTCCACTTGTGATTGTAGTTGAAGTATAGCAGTGTTTTGTTGTTCTATGGCTACTGCCATGTTGTCTGAGATTTTAGATGTTTCCTCAGCTTGTTCCTCTAGATGGAGTACTCTATGTCTCAGCGCATTTATTTCACGTTTGACATCTGCCAATCTATCTTTTATAGCTTTATTTACTTGAGACATGAAATAGGTTAGATCATCTTTTGTAGGTAATAAACTTAGATCTGCTTTAGTGATCGGGGTCGAAACTTCTTCCACATTATGAAAATTGGCTGTTTATGGCTGTTTATTGGCTGTTTATTCTCTAAGCTACTATCAAACATAATAGATTGTCAGCTTAGGGATGCCTTCTGTAATGGAATTAGATATGGGGGCCTATAATAAAGCTAATACCCGTTAGGCTATAGGGGTTAATTAAGCTAAATGCAGAGTTGTTGCTTTGAAATAGCAAACTGCTGGAAGGTAAGAGCTGATATATTTAATATGCTTTTGGGGAACACCACAGGTTCCACAACTAATTATCTATTGATGAACAAACAAACCAAACAGTCTTCATAATATTTGTAGAGCATATGCAGGGGATAACTGCATGAACTTGGTATAGGCATATAACTTGAAGAATATAATAAAGAGAGTTAGGGCATCTACTACTGGTACATCCCCGAGATATCTTTATAAACACATAGTATTAAAATATATATAAAAAATCAGATGTAGTAGACTGAGCGCTAGTAATACGGTGCCTTAAGCTCACTGGCAAGAGCCCCCTAGTGGGCTTGGGAAGAAAGACTTACTGGACTGAGTGAGTGAGCGCTTACAGCTTAAAAGGCTAAGTAGTCTATGGGGTGGGATGAGTAAAAAACAATTTAATACAGGTATTATAACAATATAATAATACAGGGATACAGTAAAAACAGTTCTAAAATAAGCATGGATCCATGTGGAACATATAGCAACATACATAAAATACAATGTGCGTTCAGAACGGCGTAAATTATCACAATATAAAAAAATGACACAATAAGAATGACACAATAAAAAATGAATGAATACAGTCACAAATCCATCAACTTTCGTTGGATGGGCGCTGATCACATAGGTAGGATATAATATAGATAAGTGTTACAACGTGTGTATATTTACACGTGGAAAACTTATACAAATGGTGTAGTGAAAGAGTGAAAAAATATGGTGAAAAAATATGATGTGGTGAACAAGTGAAAAATGAAAAATGAAAAAATGTATATATATATAGGTGGATGTCAAAAATAAGTGTCCAATCAAAGTTCCAATTTACATGTATCCAGTGTGGGTAATAAACGTGTGGTACCAAAAAACAGTTCCTTAGAAGCAAAAAATATGTGAAGAAATGTAGAAAACGTTTATGGAGAAACCATGATCAATGATAAAAGCAAGATCCAAAAAAACAGTTCCAAAAAAGGGGCAAAAAATATCTTCAAAACCTGTGAAAAAAAGAGAAATAATGGTGCAATAACGTTTTTACAATCCAAATAGTGATAAGAATTAAGCTCACCAGTATGTCAACGCATTTCGGCCTTCCTGGCCTTTATCAAGACTATACTGTTAGTGATTCTCTGGGAGCTTTTATAGTGTGGTCACTGTGATGATTGGGTCAGTTTTGGCGCCAAAAATATTGGATCCGCCCTTTCCTGTTTGGCCCATTGTTGCCTGGGAAAATGACTGCTACCAATCTTAGTTCTTATTTTACATGATCAGATAATAGTTTTAGCCGTGTTTAATATATATATAGTACATGTTGTGTTTATCAATTTCATTTCTTTCTTTATTTGTACGCTTGTGGCATGATTATAATATTATTTGCTTTCCGGTTTTTGCCCCACTTCCGGATCTAGGGGTTATTGGCTAATAATATTCTGATCTGTATCACATCCGGTTTCATCTACATCACTTCCGGTTTCGTTATTACCGGAAGTTGATGTCGTAAACATCCGGTGTCTATATTGTCGCAGCTAATTCCGCTCTAGCCGGTAATGAGCTTGGTGCATACCTTTCTGGAATACTTTTGGGATACCTTTCTAAAGTTCTTGTGGGCAATTGTCATCTTATTCATAAAAATGATTAGTGTGTTGTGTACGAAAGGTGGCCAAATTCGTCGGACGTGTAAACACTAATGCAAAGTCTTAGTATGAATAGAATGAGGATCTAGGTCTTATTATGGACAATTAGGAGTTGTATCAAAATCACAGGGGTGGGTAGACGGAGATGTTACATAAAAAGTAGTTATCTAATGGCAGTAGATATTTGATGAAAATCATTGAATAATGTAATCAAATATTAGTCGGATAAAATATTAATAAAATATTAATCCAAACTGGTGGTTGGCACAGAGCATATAGAGCAGTCTGTCGTTAGGGTGTCCAGTGTGCGGCTTACACTGCTCATTGTATGCTTAAAACCCAGGTTGTCTAAAGGGTGTTAATAGATGTGAGCCTAAGGTATTATTTGATGAATTAACAACGTCAGATGCATGGACGAACTAAAGTCGTCGCACAGAGGCGTAGATAAGGTTTAGAATAGCGTGGCTAGTGCCTTAGTGGGTTCTGTCAAACTGTTACCTAATCTGTGCTATCGATTAGTAGTAGGTGGGTCGTAGATCAGGAAGGGGATTAGTTGTGTCGCTTATGTACTGTTTGTGGGATCCGACCTTCTCGGTCGCTTTGATAAGTATATACCTATATACTTTAAGCCTAGGGACTAGGTCCCCTAATCAGTACCTATCTGTAAATCATGGGTCTAGGTTCAGCATGGAAACTGCTATTTTAAAAATGGACTTTCCAATATTTCAAGCGACTGGTGCTATATTGGTTTGGATATGGGGTGTCGAATGGGTTGCATTGAGTTCGATGTCTAAGATTTGTTCTATGCTAAATTAGATCAGTGGACAGTGGGTCTCTGCAGAGCTAGATTCATAAAGGTCTAGAGTTGTTATGTGTTTGTATTCGCAGGCTGATAGGAGTCTGCCAGCTATTCAAATCTGGTCGTTCATTTATTAGAGGGTTAGCTTATTTTATCAGCTAGTTTGGATCTATCAATTTGATTATCAGTAAAGGTCCTCCTTGAGGGCTAGTGTGAAGACATATGCGGTCATGTTATGACTCTTCTGATAAACACATTTGCGAATTGGGGTGTCTTTTCCTTATTCGGTGGTGTAGTGAACCTTTAAGAAGAAGAAGTGCTGTGCTTTGGCTAGTCTTTTGTCCAGGCCAGGAGGTGTGACAGGTCTTCTTTATGGTTCAGTCCTTTTGGGAAGAGGCAGTCCAATGCAAAGATCCATTTTGATTCATGGAAAAGTAATTTTTTCCCGTAGTCCCCTCCTCGCCAGTTTTTATTTACCTTTTGGATTCCAAAGAACTTGAAATCTTTTATGTTGCCTCCATGTTTTGTGGAAAAATGTTTGTATAGAGGTGTGTCAGTATTCAATTTCTCGATACACAGTATGTGTTCTCTAATACGGTCTTTCAAAGCTCTTGAGGTCTGTCCCACATATTGGAGGCCACATGGGCAATATATCACATAGATAATTCCCTTATCTTGGCATCTGATGAGGTTTTTTATTTTATAATCATCTGTCTTGCCGTGTGGGGAAAATCGGCTGGTTTTGACTCCACTTTTGCAGGCCTTGCAGCTTGGGCAAGGGAAAAAACCTGTGATTGCTTTGCCTTGGTGGTTCACGGTGTCACTTATCTTGTTTCTTGGGATACTTGGTGCCAGAAGATTTTTCAGATTGTCGGTCTTCCTATAGACAAATCTTGGTTGTGAAATCAGCTTCTCCCCGATTATATCATCCTCTTTCAATATGGCCCAATGTTTCCTGATGATCTTTTCTAGGATAAATCTATTGGAACAGTATTCCATGATCATGGGTACATCGATAGTGTTGTCCTCCATTTCTTTTGCCTGCTTGGTTTTATATTTTATTATGCTATTCCTGTCGACTTTTCCTACTTCCACGATTTTTTCTTCCAAAGTCTCTTTGTTGTACCCCCTATCCAAGAATCTTTCTTTCAGTATCTCTGCTTGTTCAGCCCACTTGATCGGATTAGAGCAGTTTTTTCTTATCCTTAGGAGCTGTCCTTTTGGTATGTTGGTTTTCCAAGTTGGATGGTGGCAGCTCAGGCTATGAATGTAGTTGTTACAGTCGACCTTCTTAAAGAAGGTCGACGTCTCAATTTTACCATTCTTGACTTCAATTGTGAGGTCCAGAAAGTTGATTTTGTTGTAGCTGTATTCGGACGTAAACTTTAGGTTCATTTCATTTAGGTTCATTACGTCAATGGTGTGTTTTAAGTCTTCCAGTGATCCCTTCCAGATGATCAATATATCGTCTATGTATCTGGAATAGAGGACCAGGTCCGCGCTAGCTGGACATGAGTCCCAGAATATCTGTTCCCATTGACCCATGTAGATGTTAGCATAGCTAGGCGCGAACCTGGTCCCCATTGCTGTGCCGCACACTTGTTTATAGAATTTGTTGTTACAGCAAAAATAATTGTGGCTTAAGATGTATTTGATGCTTTCCAATATAAATAGACGTTGTTCGTCAAGTACTTCTGGGTCTTTTAGTAGAAAGGAATTTACGGCCTCTATGCCTCCCTCGTGAGGTATGCTTGTATAGAGTGCCGTAACGTCACATGTTGCCAGTATATAGTTTTTATCCCATACTATTTTGTCTAGTAAGGCTAGTACTTGTGTGGAATCCCTCAGGTATGATGGAAGTTTTAGGACGTACTTCTGCAAGTTCTTATCAACATACTCAGAGAGGTTGCTAGACAGGGACCCTATTCCTGAGATGATGGGTCTTCCTGGTGGATTTACCAAAGACTTATGAATCTTTGGTAATTGATAGAAGACTGGTGTGATGGGAAAGGTTACCATAATGTAGTTAAACTCTTTGTCGTTGAGCACTCCCTGTGTTTTGGCTTTAATCAGTAGATCTTCTAGTTCTTCTTTGTATCTTTCCACTGGGTTGCTACTGTGTTCTTCGTAAGTTGTTTCATCGTTCAGAATCCTCATGCACTCATTATCATACTTGACTCTATCCATGACGACTATACCGCCGCCTTTGTCTGCTGGTTTGATTGTTATGTCATGGTTTTTTTCGAGTTTTCTGATAGTACTCATTTGGGACCTAGTTAGGTTATGTTTGATGTGTTTTACTTTGTCTGAACTAAGATTTTTAATATCTTTGCAGACATTAATTTCAAAGGCTTCTATAGCACTACCTTTACTACTAGTTGGATAATAGGTAGATCTAGGTTTCAGGTTAGTATGTAAGAATTGATCCTCTGGAGTTTGTCTTTGCTGTAGGATGGGTCTTTCAGTTGGGGTCCTTGAGAAATGTCTCTTCAGTGTCAGCTTTCTGACAAATTCTTTTACGCCTATAAATGTTTGGAATTTATTCAACCCCTTTGCTGGAGCAAAACTCAAACCGTAGGATAGTACTGCTGCTTCTTTGTCTGATAGCTGTGTGGAACTTAGATTATATATCCCTTTGATTTTAGGACCAGTCGGTGTTATGCTGGTGGTCGGGTGGCAGGCTCTCAGCTGCTCTCCTTCTTTTGTTCCTTGTTTTTTCTTTAGTTTTGCGCCTCCTCTCTTGCCTCTAGTGGTCTTCTTTTCTGAGTGGGGCTTCTTGTTTCCTCTGAGTCTATATTTTTTCTCTTTAGTGTTGATCTTTCTTTCTCCTTTACTCTGGGAGGTTGGGGGCTTCCCCCTAAAAAACTTGGTCAGAGCTAGACGCTAGGCTCAGAGCCTCAGGGTTTCCTAGATTTGGATTTCCTTTGCTGGATTGGGGTATCTGGTTGTCATGGCGCGAGTCCACCTTATAGTTGTTCCTTTGTTGTGGATATCTATGATTCCCATGGTTAATGGGGGGGTGTCCTCTCCAACTTGATCTCCTGTTGGTATTCCTATAATTCATAGGTGTATGCTGGTCATGGTTGGTTTGGTTATTATAGTAAGAGTCTCTTCTTCCATAGTTATGGGCGTATTGCCTGTGGTCTGAAAGTGATGTCCTTCTTTCAAAACCATTCCTTATTGGGGAGGCTCTTGTATTCCCCTGATGGCGATCATCATGGTAGTTTGTATTGTATGTTCTGTTGTGGTAATTGAAGGTATGTGGCCCTCGTTCCTGGTTAGGGTAATAGTTGTATCTTTCCCCCTCAAATCTTGGTTTTCGCCCATAGGTTCTGTAATCATGAGCGTCTCTATCATCGTATCGCCTTCTCTCATAAGTTTCATGCCATTGTCTAGTTTCGTATGGCATATCTTGTCTACGCGGGCCTTGGTGTCCCTGCGTTCTCCTTTGGGGATAGTAATCTTCCCTATATCCTCTGTATTGGTTCATCCGTCTATCTGGGCGATATTCCTGTTGCCTCTTTTTTCTATTTCCGTCTGACCAAGTGTCCCGAGTACTCATATTTCTATTACTTTGTTCCTGATTGCCTGTGTTGTCCTCTAAATTTGCTTCGGCCTGGGGTTCGTCTGTTTGCATGGTATTTAAATTGGTCTCTTTCTTTATGTTTAGTTCTCTATTCAGTTTTTTTGATTTCTTAATTATTAGATCCTCTCTGATCTTCGTGATTCTTTTAACCAAGTTTTCTTTTCTTTCTGTTATTTCCTTGGATTCTGATTCTGTTGAGTCTATGTTTGTGATCATGACCTCATCATCTTTGATCTCGGCATCTAATTTTTGAATAAGGGATGATCTATATTCTATGATGAGTCTGATCAACTTTTTGGATGTTTCTATGAGAATGCTAGCCCATTTTTCTGCAAATTGGGGGTCGGCTAGTTGAAAAGCACAGTCTTTCTTCACACAAAGACCTTTAGGGATAATCTCGAGTTCCAAACATTTACTTAGGAAAGAAATTTCAGCTTTATACCTTACTTCAGATGTCAGGAGTTTTTCTAAGTTCTTAAATATAGAGGCAATATCTAGTCTGTCTGGATCGGTTTGGTTGTGCGGTGTGGATGTCGAAATGTCTAATGTGATGTCTCTCCTTAATGTCACTAGTGAGTCCATAGTATGTCCTCTGGTGTATTTGGGTCAGGTACGGGTAGTGTTTCTAATCCCAAATGGATATATATTGTCCTTAGTTAGTGTATGGACTATCAAATGCTACCCCAGGTAATTACTGCTGCTCCGAATACAGACTAGGTGAGGTGTCTATGCAAAAATCAGATGTAGTAGACTGAGCGCTAGTAATACGGTGCCTTAAGCTCACTGGCAAGAGCCCCCTAGTGGGCTTGGGAAGAAAGACTTACTGGACTGAGTGAGTACATAAGCGACACAACTAATCCCCTTCCTGATCTACGACCCACCTACTACTAATCGATAGCACAGATTAGGTAACAGTTTGACAGAACCCACTAAGGCACTAGCCACGCTATTCTAAACCTTATCTACGCCTCTGTGCGACGACTTTAGTTCGTCCATGCATCTGACGTTGTTAATTCATCAAATAATACCTTAGGCTCACATCTATTAACACCCTTTAGACAACCTGGGTTTTAAGCATACAATGAGCAGTGTAAGCCGCACACTGGACACCCTAACGACAGACTGCTCTATATGCTCTGTGCCAACCACCAGTTTGGATTAATATTTTATTAATATTTTATCCGACTAATATTTGATTACATTATTCAATGATTTTCATCAAATATCTACTGCCATTAGATAACTACTTTTTATGTAACATCTCCGTCTACCCACCCCTGTGATTTTGATACAACTCCTAATTGTCCATAATAAGCCCTAGATCCTCATTCTATTCATACTAAGACTTTGCATTAGTGTTTACACGTCCGACGAATTTGGCCACCTTTCGTACACAACACACTAATCATTTTTATGAATAAGATGACAATTGCCCACAAGAACTTTAGAAAGGTATCCCAAAAGTATTCCAGAAAGGTATGCACCAAGCTCATTACCGGCTAGAGCGGAATTAGCTGCGACAATATAGACACCGGATGTTTACGACATCAACTTCCGGTAATAACGAAACCGGAAGTGATGTAGATGAAACCGGATGTGATACAGATCAGAATATTATTAGCCAATAACCCCTAGATCCGGAAGTGGGGCAAAAACCGGAAAGCAAATAATATTATAATCATGCCACAAGCGTACAAATAAAGAAAGAAATGAAATTGATAAACACAACATGTACTATATATATATTAAACACGGCTAAAACTATTATCTGATCATGTAAAATAAGAACTAAGATTGGTAGCAGTCATTTTCCCAGGCAAAAATGGGCCAAACAGGAAAGGGCGGATCCAATATTTTTGGCGCCAAAACTGACCCAATCATCACAGTGACCACACTATAAAAGCTCCCAGAGAATCACTAACAGTATAGTCTTGATAAAGGCCAGGAAGGCCGAAACGCGTTGACATACTGGTGAGCTTAATTCTTATCACTATTTGGATTGTAAAAACGTTATTGCACCATTATTTCTCTTTTTTTCACAGGTTTTGAAGATATTTTTTGCCCCTTTTTTGGAACTGTTTTTTTGGATCTTGCTTTTATCATTGATCATGGTTTCTCCATAAACGTTTTTCTACATTTCTTCACATATTTTTTGCTTCTAAGGAACTGTTTTTTGGTACCACACGTTTATTACCCACACTGGATACATGTAAATTGGAACTTTGATTGGACACTTATTTTTGACATCCACCTATATATATACATTTTTTCATTTTTCATTTTTCACTTGTTCACCACATCATATTTTTTCACCATATTTTTTCACTCTTTCACTACACCATTTGTATAAGTTTTCCACGTGTAAATATACACACGTTGTAACACTTATCTATATTATATCCTACCTATGTGATCAGCGCCCATCCAACGAAAGTTGATGGATTTGTGACTGTATTCATTCATTTTTTATTGTGTCATTCTTATTGTGTCATTTTTTTATATTGTGATAATTTACGCCGTTCTGAACGCACATTGTATTTTATGTATGTTGCTATATGTTCCACATGGATCCATGCTTATTTTAGAACTGTTTTTACTGTATCCCTGTATTATTATATTGCTATAATACCTGTATAAAATTGTTTTTTACTCATCCCACCCCATAGACTACTTAGCCTTTTAAGCTGTAAGCGCTCACTCACTCAGTCCAGTTAAAATATATATAAAACCTCCTTCGAAATTGCTTGATGTCTATAACTTCTATCATAACATACCTCTTGTCTGAGATTATCCACAAAAACAGTTAAACATAGGTAAGAATGATATAAAAGGGCTGCTAGCTAATATGATGTGAATGGGCAAGCATGTTAATACGGCAGCAGCATAGTCATCCAAGAATAGGTACATACATTCTTGAATTAACATATGATAAGAATGAAGGTGGATCTCAAACTTTCAGTTGATATCCTAGAGTGATACTGTCCTCCTAAATATGTCCTCCAAAGAATATGTGAAGTATTTCCAGGCCATGGGTGCATCGAACATTGTATCGCACAGGGCATACATATCTCAACTAGCCAACTCCAACTTTGTTGTTAAATCTATAAAGGAGTCTCGCAAATGTGGTTTTCCAGAGCCCCATATGTGGACCTTGATGAAGCTTAGAAGTACTCTCCCTGTAAAGATCCACAGGCTTATAACTGTAAATAAGGCAACATGAGGGAGCGATTATCAGGGACAGTGGGCAGTCATTGTAAGTGGCTTTTAGGGAACAACTGCTGCTCATAAATGGGGTCCGGTGCTGTATATGAGGTGGAGCTGGTATGAGGTGCTGTAAAGTATACTCATCTGTAAATCTCTGGACCCGTGACGATCGGCCGCCTCGCCATAGAATCCAGGGGTGCTGTAGCAGCCTCAGAGCACTCGTACAATTGTCTATTTAGATGTACCCAGAGGATCGCTCGAACTCGGACCTCCTTAGTTCGTTTAGAATATTCATCAAGGCATTCACTAAGCGCAGAGGAAGACCGGGCTTCAGAAATTTCTGCCGGGTGCAGCAGCAAAGTATCACACCCGCCCTCCTTCATCCTAGGGTGAGTAGTTGGCTGACTAGCTTCATAAGTAAGTGATTCAGGCTCTCCATTTCGGAAAAGGAGAACATGTTGCCTCAGATCATCGAATTGCATATCCATGGTACACTCCAGTGCTGCGAGTGCAGAAATGACTTCTGCCTCCATCTTAGTTTAATGTTAGGTGCGTGTTTGGAAGTGCCTCACTTCTTTCCCCCAAATATATGGTACTTGAGTAGCCGGTGTACCACTATTCGCTAAGCCATGTATGGGTTGTTAAATTGTTCAGTAGTAGTTGCTGTATTTGGCGCGCCGGGAGAGGGTGATGAGGGTTCTGCGCCTTTAGGCCTCCATACTTCTGATCAGGGCATAAACGAAATGAGTATCCCAGAGCTTGATATTTTCGTGTTCAGCACATATTCATTTAGGTAAATGCCCAGTTTTAAACACAATTTGCTATTTGGTTCCTTATAAAATTTGAGAGATTTAAATCTCAGACAAGAGGTCTCTGGTTTTGCGTCCTCTCCCGGCGCTGCCTGGACACGTCTTCATTTTTTTAAAATAAAATAACTGCACAGTTGGTGGGAGTGGGGTGTTAGAAAAAAACAGCACTGAAAAAGGGTGGAAGCATTACATGTTTGCAGTTTTTTGCATATTTCAAATGTTACAAAACAAATATAAGCTCCAAGATGGCGGCGCCCAGTGTGAAGATGCAGAGCTTCACTAATTAATACTTATAAGGGGTCAAAATAAGAGAATTACTTTGAAGACAGCTGCAGGCACAGGAGGAAAAACAATACTATGGTGAGTAGTGACCATGCTGCTATAGTTGTAATCAGCAACATTTTCTTTTGTGATTCAGACAGAGCATACCATATTTAAAAAGTTTCCAATTCACTTCTATTATCAAATTTGCTTTGTTCCCATGATATTCTGTGTTGAAGAGATACCTAGGTAGGCATCTGGAGCACTACATAGCAGGAAATAGTGCTGCCCTCTACTGCTCTTGGATAACATTCTTATAAAACTGCTACCATAAAGTGCTCCAGAAATGGGCCGTTAGCGCGGTGCGATATACAAAGAGTTAGAAATCTCTTGCATGTACGTTAAACACAGTCATGGAATTTGATGGGGATAGAAAATGAAGCACAGATTGTGTGGCCAGGAATGCTATGTCGCGGCACACAAATGCGCATTACGGTGAGAAATTTTCAAACAGCTGATGCCACGTCACAGGAAGTGAAGTGATTCGCTAATTTGTCGGGCTCGCTATTTTCTCCAAACACCGGCTCCTAAACTTATGGTACTGCTTTTCAACAACAGATACCATGTAAATGACGAAAGATTGATAATAGATGCAGAGGCGTAACTAGAAACCACAGGGCCCAGATGCAAGAATCTAAGAAGGGGCCCCCCTACCCCCCCCCCCCCCCAAAAAAAAAAGGTGAATTTGATACATATCTTTTTTTTCTTTTCTTTTTTTTACACAGGGAAAAAAATGTGAATCAGATTACATGTCTACACTGTTTAACCCACCAGTACTGTATAGAGTGAGTTAGTGACACAGTCTGTAATCTGCCGGTGAGATGGCTGACCTGACCCTACCCACCCCAGTACTTTAAAAAGTGACCACAGTAGTCAGTGACATGGTCCAGCCCCCCCTGTACTGTATATTAGGGTTGCCACCCGTCCCTTAAAATACAGAACACTTATAAGTTACACATGCTGCAGGGTGTGCAGGGAGTAATATGAATAGTGCTGTCTAGAAACACAATACATGTTCCTCTGTGCACACCCTGCAGCATGTGTAACTCATAAGTGTCCAGGAAAACATGGCTGAGGTGGCAACCCTAACTGTATATAGTGGTACTGTATAGTGACACTGTTTACCCCCTGCCCCCCCCCCCCATGCTGTAGTAACAAGTTATGTAATTTGCTGGTTCCACAAACATACACACACACATATATGCATAAATGCACACACAGTCACATGCATACATACACACATACACACACAGAAACACCAATGGGTAAAATAGAACCACTGTAGCCAGAGATACTAGTAAAGCATAATTTCACACTCACATGACATCAGTGCAGGTAGTGGCAGGTCAACATTTTTTATTGGAAAGAAGAAAAAAAAAAATTTAAGCTGTGCCCCCACCCTCAGGGGCCCAGTTGCAGTTGCAACCCCTGCACCCCCTGTAGTTTCGTCCCTGAATAGATATAAACTGTATAAAATCGCATGCTCTATCTGAATCATGAAAATCATGTTTCATATTCCTTTAAATGCAGTGAAGTGATTCATTAAAATAAATGTCCTTTTAATGACTCAGACAGTACAGCCTCTGTTGGTTATATTGTTCCTGCCTTTTCTGAAAATAATAAAATAATAAGCCAAGCATAAAGAGGCAAAGAAAAAAAATATATATTTTATCTCCTTATGCTGGAAATGCAAGAAAGTGAAGCAAAATGTAAATTTTTAGTTTTTCTTTGTATTTCAGCTTCCTATAATATATGTGTGGTTTTAATACTCTGCTATGAATTTGATATATATGTAATAAAATATATTCAGAAATAGGAATTAGAGAATTTTAAATATTAACATTAATATCAGTCAGCAAATCCCCAATGATACCACCAAATAAATATACTAGTGCCAGACAAGTAGAATAGCACATACTAATAAATATAATAGGCTATAATATTATATAAAGTCAAATACTAAATAATTTATAATTTAATCAACAAGTATTTTCCCATCATGTATCCTCAGTTTTTTGTGTTTTTAATCTAAGTGGCTCATATGGGAATAATCCAATAACCCACAGCTATAGAATCCCAGTAGAATTCTAGAGTATCAGTTATATTGAGTCTATTCTTCTTATTGTGCTAATTTTAAACAGAAGGGCTTAGAAATGAGCATGAACACATTTATCATAAGCAACAACTGAGAGATGCTGTGAAATTAAAAAAATGTATATAAATAGCAGCTTTTATAAATGTTTACGGGGGTATACTTTTTATGTCAGTCCGTTTACCTGTCCAAGACTTGATCCTATGCTCCTAGAAGACAATAAAACTCAACTACTTAAAAAAAAAATATATATATATATATATAGTGTATATATACAGTTGATCTCATAAGTTTACATACCCTGGCAGAATTTATGATTTCTTGGCCATTTTACAGAGAATATGAATGATAACAAAAAAACTTTTCTTTCACTCATAGTTAGTGTTTGGCTGAAGCCATTTATTATCAATCAACTGTGTTTACTCTTTTTAAATCATAATGACAGATAAAAGACCTTTATTATCTTTTTACAGGGTCCATAAAGAAAATCCAACAACATTTCAAACCAGTAACTGGTTCTTAGTCATGTCTAAGACATGACTAAGAACCAGTTGGTTTGAAACGTTGTTGGATTTTCTTTATGGACCCTGTAAAAAGATAATAAAGGTCTTTTATCTATTACTTGGAGGCTGGAAATCTATTTTGCACTGGAATATTGCAATGGGACTTGGCTGGTCCTTTTCCGTGCCCCATGACATGATATAAAGGTGCTGTCTTCTATACTAAGGTGCTGTCTTCTATATCTTGATTAGAGTTTGAACACTGCTGATTTGCATTCTCAATTCCTTAGATATCTTTTTATATCCCTTTAATGTTTTATACAGTTCAACTACCTTTTCCCGCAGATCCTTTGACAATTCTTTTGCTTTCCCCATGACTCAGAATCCAGAATCGTCAGTGCAGCACTGGATGAAAGATGCAAGGGTCTGTCAGGAGTCTAGAAACTGATTGACCTTTTATACACACACACTAATTACAAGCAAACAGATCACAGATGAGGATGGTTACCTTTAATAGCCATTCAAACCCCTTTGTGTCAACTTGTGTGCATGTTATCAGCCCAAAATCACCAGGGTATGTAAACTTTTTATCAGGGTCATTTGGGTAGTTTCTGTTGTTATTATGATTTAAAAAGAGTAAACACAGTTGATTGATAATAAATGGCTTCAGCCAAACACTAACCATGAGTGAAAGAAAAGGTTTTGTGTTATCATTCATATTCTCTGAAAAATTGCCAAGAAATCATAAATTCTGCCAGGGTATGTAAACTTATGAGCACAACTGTATATATATATATATATATATATATATATATATATATATATATATATATATACAAAACACGGAAGGGAACTGCACTCTCATACCGGACCGGGTACACATCCCATGACCCTGCAACATGCTCAGCCCTGGGTGCCACTGGCACTCACAGGAAGCTGTGCTGTCCCCAGAGCCACAAGCAGTTACCCCCAGACAGGTCTGGGTGCAAGAACCATAGGGAAAATTACAAAACAAATTAATACAACACACAGAGAAACCCCAGCACTCACTTACAAGCTCTCAGCTAAGATTTAAAACATTATTCCTGTGCACCCTTCCCTTGTTTTCAGTTTGTTTGGATTTGAAAGCTTGCATTGTGTGGCTGTTTTAGGGTCTCAGGTATTGGAAAGGACCTTGACGTGGTACCTGAGCTTGTCCCATTTGGCCAGATGCAGTGACTAACCTTTCCATTTTTGTTTTTAAATCTTAGCTGAGAGCTTGTAAGTGAGTGCTGGGTTTTCTCTGTGTGTTATATATATATATATATATATATATATATATATATATATATATATATATATACAAGCAACTGCCGGGAGCAGATCCACCCTCCTGGTACAGCCACCTGGATGCAATTATGAAGTAAATATCGAACAAGGTAAATACAGGTGTGTGGACTACAACTAAACTTTATACTTGGAGTTGACTGGAAGCACATTGTACTTGAGAGACAGCTGTACACCTGGAAGGACCCCCTCCTTTTTGATAATCGGTATTCTATAAGTGATGTGCTATTGTAGTGCACCTCGGCTCTAAGTGAGGTTTTTATTGTGAGTATGCATTTTACATATTTATTAAATCTATTTGCGAATCTTATAAGTCTACTCTTAGATCTGATTCTAGTGTGGCACTTCTTCCCACCCCTTTTTTTTAGATCATTTTGTGTATCCACCTGCCTCAGTGAAAAGTATTTCTACAAGCATTGCCTCCAGGATGGTTCTCTAGGACTGGGCGTTTATTGGACCCCGGCACTCATATACTGGCAGCTCTGTGCTACTTTCTTCTAAAGTAAATGAACTCACAGTAATTTCAGATATTACCAATGTCAAAATATATTGACGTTTCGGGGACATTCCAATGAAGGAAATATAATAGTCCCGAAACGTCAATAAATTTTGATACTGGTGATATCCGAAATCCCTGTGAGTGCATTAACTTTGTTTGATATATACAGTATATATATATATATATATATATATATATATATATATATATATATATATATATATAAAACACAAACAAATGGGATAGTGCACAAAAAGGATAAATGTCCCAGATTGGTAATCACAATGGTAATGTAAAGCAGGTGAACCTCAGGGAGAAAAGAAACACATATAGTGAAGTTCTGTGGTTTTAAAATATTTCTTAAGAGCCAAAAACGGTACTCACATTGTCTAGAGCTTCAAAATCAAGCTCTAGATATACAGGCACAGGAAACTCCTAATAGGAGACGAAGGCAAAGAACTATATCCCAGCTTCGCAAGGAATAAATCAGAAGTGGTTAAAAAGTTATAACATATTTATTAAAAACAAGTCACAAGGCATACAAATGAGACTGTCCCAATCATAGACCACTGCAAGCAAAAGACTGCGTGTATCACAATGTCTGGTGAATGCTGTTTAGGTCCGGTAAGGAACAAGGCTCCGCCCTTTTGTGATATCACTGGGACATTAATCCTTTTTGTGCACTATTACAAGTCTTGTAGGTATAGGTGTACAGTACACCTTTTTGGCCGTCACGCAACATCAGTACCGCACTTTTAAAAAAGTCCTTTTTCAATGGGACTTTGATAGCGCCGGTATTACGAGTTTGCCTGGGAGGCCAAAATTTGAGCGCTACACCCTATAACCGACAAGATCTGTACCGCCATCTAAAGTCAGTAGTTATGAAATTTACGTTACAAAGCTGTATCATAAAAATCATAACTAAAGTGTTAAAAAGTTCCCTAACACCCATAAACTAACTATCAACCCCTAAACTGAGGCCCTCCGGCATCGCAAACACTATAATAATTTTATTAACCCCTCATCTGCCGCTCCAGACATCGGCGCCACTAAAAAAAAATTATGAACCTCTATTCCGCCGCTCCCCGACATCGTCGCCACTATAATAAACATATTAACCCCTAAACCGCCACCCTCCTGCATCGCAAACACTATTTAAAGATTATTAACCTCTAATCTGCCGTCCGCCCACACCGCCGCTATAATAAACCTATTACCACTAAACCGCAAGCCCCCCACTACGAAATATACTTAAATAAATTATTAACCCCTAAACCTCTGACCTCCCACATCACTTACTCTACATTAATATATTAACACCTAAACCTAACCATAACTCTAACGTAACCCTAAGCCTAAGCCTAACACCCCCTAACTTAAATATAATTAAAATAAATCTAAATAAACCTTACAATTATTACCTAAATAATTCCTATTTAAAACTAAATACATACTTACCTGTAAAATAAAACCTAAGCTAGCTACAATATAACTAATAGTTACATTGTAGCTATCTTAGGTTTTATTTTTATTTCACAGCTAAGTTTGTATTTATTTTAACTAGGTAGACTAGTTAGTAAATAGTTATTAACTATTTAATAACTACCTAGCTAAAATAAATACAAAGTTACCTGTAAAATAAAACCTAACCTGCCTTACACAAAAAACTAACATTACAATAAAATAAATTATTAAAATACAATTTTCTAAATTACAAAAAAAAGAAACACTAAATTACAAAAAATAAAAAAACCACATTATCAAAAATATAAATGAATTACTCCTAATCTAATAGCCCTATCAAAGACATCCGGCGTGGAACATCCTCTTCTTACGATGGTCGCTGTAAAATGAAGTCTCCCTTTAAGTGATGTCATCCAAGATGGCATCCCTTACATTCCTATTGGCTGAAAGATTTCTATCAGCCAATAGGAATTAAAGGTGAACAAATCCTATTGGCTGTTGCAATCAGCCAATAGGATTGAGCTTTCATCCTATTGGCTGATCCAATCAGCCAATAGGATTGAGCTCTCGTTCTGTAGAACCTGTAGAATTTTTGTAAAAATCAAAATTATTTTCGATTCGAAGAGGACTTTTATCTGAAGACAGAAAAATGTTGGCCTTATCATATGCCAACATTTTCATGTCTGACTTCGAAAACTAATTTCTATGGAACATGGAGGTGGAGTCTATAGCCTTCTATAGAAGATATATAGACAACATCTTCCTGATCTGGAGAGGTGGTCTTGACACATTACTGAATTTGTTTGGTACCACAGTGCGGTTCAAAACTCGGTTGAGCCAGACTAGGGGGTTGTGGTCCGTGAGGACAGTAAAGGGCCTCCCATAGAGGTACAGTTGAAGCTTCTTAAGGGCCCACACCAGGACCAGGCACTCCTTTTCCACCACCACGTAGCCTACCTCCCTGGGTAACAGATTCCAGCTGATGTAGGCTACTGGGTGGTCGTGCCCTTCCTCGTCCATCTGGCTTAGTACTGCTCCCAACCCGAACATTGAGGCATCTGTGTGGACACAAAAAATTTAGTTGGGTTAGGAGCGGCCAGGACAGGGGCTGAGATCAATGCAGACTTATGATTCTAGAAAGCAGTTTCCCATTCTGGGGACCACAGGACCTGTCGGGGTAATCGTGTATGGGTTAGGTCGGTCAAGGGTTTGGCTAAACCACTGTCGGGGTTTTGGTCTTGGGGGTGGGCCAGTTCGCAACTGCCCCAATCTTGGTCGGCTCCAGCCGCTGCTTCCGGCAGCCCACCCGGTGTCCAAGGTACTGGACCTCTGAGCACCCTATTGTACACTTGTCGGGTTTCAGGGTTAGACCGGCAGCCCTGATGTGGTCTAGAACAGCACCTAGGTAGACCAAATGGTCCTCCCAGGTGTCGCTGTAGATCGCAATGTCATCCAGGTATGCACATGCATAGTCCTGGAGGCCATCCAGGAGGTGATCTACCATTCTCTGGAAGGTTGCCAGAGCATTCTTCATCTCAAACGGCATGACCTTTAACTGGTAGAGGCCGAAGAGGGTGATGAATGCAGACTTGGAGATGGACCCGGGGTCCAAGGAGATCTGCCATAATCCCTTGCAGAGGTCTAGGGTGGTCAGGAAGTGGCCAAGGGTAATCCGGTCTAGTAGGTCATCAACCCAGGGCATAGGGTAGGCCTCGGTCGTGGTTCTATCATTGAGCCTACGGTAATCTATGCAGAACCTGGTGGTCCCGTCCTGCTTGGGTACCAGCACCACCGGGGAGGCCCAGGGACTGTTGGATGGCTCAATAATACCTAGGTCTAGCATTTCCCTGAGCTCTTGTGCATACTGTCTCTGACTGCCTCGGGGACCTGGTACTCTGCATGTCGAAGGGGAGCCTGCCCAGGGGTCTCCAATTGGTTTATCGCCACCATGGTATACCCAGGGGTAGTGGAGAACATGTCTCACCTATCCTCTTGCATTTGCCTGACTTGCTCCTTCTGTCTAGTCCCTAGCCTCTCGTCCAGCTGTATGTACTGCTATGCCTGGGGGGACCTCATCTCGTCCGGGGAGCTGCGGCATGGGAAGACTCTCAGAGTCCTCCACAGCCAGAGCACAAATGGCGGCCATGTCCCTGGACCTTTCTAGGTATGCCTTCAGCATGTTCACATGAAAGGTCCAGCAAACTGAACATTTAGCTACCAGATATGTGGTGTTGTTCAGCTGCTCTACCACTCGGTAGGGTCCCTGCCAGGAGTCCTGTAACTTGTCCGTTTTGACAGGCTTCAAGGCTAGGACCTTCTGCCCCACTCCCAGGGTCCGGTTATGAGCATTCTGGTCATACCACCGCTTCTGTCTGCTTTCAGCGACCTGAAGGTTCTCTCGCACCCTTTCATCGAAGTCCTTCAGTTGGTCCCAGAATTCAAGAACGTACTCCATAACGGAGTGTCCCTCCTTTTCTGTGGATCCCTCCCAGTGGGCTCTTAACAGGTCTAGGGGTCCCTTTATTTTCCCACCATACAATAGCTCAAATCGGGAATGCAAAGGGGAGCTCTGCGGCAGCTCTCTGTATGCAAAGGGGAGGTGCGGCAGGTATCTTTCTCAGTCCCTGTGAGAGGCCTGAGAACATCCTAAGCAACTGCTTCAAGGTCCCGCTGAACCTCTCATAACCCATTAGTCTGGGGGTGATAGGGGGCACTGTGCAGGGGTTTGATCCCGCATAGTTTCTATAACTGATGGGTGATCTCCGTAGTGAACTGGGTTCCTTGGTCAGAGATCACTTCCTGGGGAAAGCCTACCCTGGTGAATATCTGGAGCATTGCATCTGCCACCGTCTCCGCCTTGATATTAGCCAATGGGATTGCCTCCGGGTATCTAGTGGCATAATCTACCACTGTGAGTTTATATTTCTTCCCTGTGGGGCTGGGTCAGGCCAAGGGACCAATGATATCTACAGCTACCCTGCTGAAGGGTTCATGAATGATGGGGAGGGGGTGTAAGGAGGCTTTGGAATGGTCCCCTGTCTTCCCTACTTTCTGGCACACTTTGCAAGTCTGACAGTATTGCTTAATATCTACTGTAATCCCTGGCCAAAAAAAAGTTTTGGGCTAGTCGGTGATGGGTCCTGGACTTTCCTAGATGTCCTGCTAGGGGGATATCATGCCCTATCTGCAGCAGGTCATACAGATATTTCTTCGGTATCACTAGCTGGCACTTGAGCACCGGCCCTTTTCTCCTCTTGGAGATTTGGTACAGGAGCCCTTTCTCCCACTGAAAACGTTCCTCCCCAGGGCCCTGGGTGTCAGTCCCTACTCGGTCATGGTAAGGGGCTAGGGTCAGGTCGCTCAGAGTCTCCTGGGCGAAGTCAGAGGGGGACGCCTAGGAGATTTGTTCAGGGGGTAGGGTAGGAGTCGGGGCAGAGTGTCTTACCTGGGTCCCCAGATCAGGTGTGGTGGCTTGGCATCCCACTTCCACAGTACGGGAGCCGACACCCCAATCCAGGTGCACTCGTGCTGTGAGCATACTTATTACTGCCCCCCCAGCCACTCGAATGGCAAGTGACCTTCCTGTGTGGTCTGAGGCGGGGGCGAGGTGGGGTTGGACCAGGGTGACTGTAGCTTCAGTGTCTCTTAGTCCCCGGGCTAACTACCTGTTGATCCAGACATCCTGGTGATGGTGCCATCGGTTGTCGCCAGTCACGGGGTCCACCTCATTCAGGACCCCGACTTCTTCTTCTGCCCAGTTGGCGTAATTGGTAGGGCTCTCTGCATACAGACAGTGGGCAGCAGCTTGATAGCTCCCATCAGGAGTTCTTGCCTACTGAACCAGAGGGGATTCCTTGGCAGCTGCGCCGGACAGTCCTTTCTGAAGTGGCCCGCCTTCCTGCACCTGTAGCATCTCCGGGTTGCACTGGGCCCGGTGGGGCGGACAGGTGCTAGTCATGTTGGTGGCTGCCAAGGAGCTGCTGGAGGGCGGGCAGGGGCTGGAGCGGAGTGAGGCACTGGTCGTGGCTCAGGGCGGACCTGATGCTTAGCATCCAGGTACTTGTCCGCCAGGATGGCTGCTTGGTCTGCTGTTTCGGGTCACCAATTGTGGACCCATTCTCTTACCTCTGCTGGAGCATGGTTGTAGAAGTGCTCCAGTCGGATGAGCTGTGTGGCTTAAACCAAGGTGGTCACTTTGCTAGACAGACTAGCATTCAGGTGAAAACACAAAGTACATCTTTATCAGACAAGCTGGTGCCTTCCATAGAGTCCATTGTCACTTAATGTCTAGCGTTATAGTGATGGTGGTTCTGAGGTGATCCCGGGAAAGCCCTCAGTCCCCAGCTGCTACCGTCCAAAAAGCAACATGATCCATGGCTGGGGGCAGGAGCTATGGGTGATTTAATGTACACCGGGAAGGCCACTGGGGAGTGGGGGTTGTAGAGGGGGGTCCAGAACTCCCGGTTCCCAAGGTAGCTCCCTTCCAGCAATAACCTCACCTTTTGCCCTCCCCAAGGGGTACCAATCCCCAAAAGAACAGAACTCTGGGACAATGGGCCCCTGGAGCGACCTGGGGTAAAGTACACCGGGGATGTGGCTGGCCAGCAGTTCTAGGGGCCCGGCCAGCCGGAGAGGGACTAGGCGGTCAGGGACCAGCCCTTTCATGATGATGTGTAAACCATAAAACAAAGCAAATCAAAGATCTGGGAGATTGCGGTTGCTCTAGAAAACCCAAAGCTGCTGAGAAACAAGAGGGGGGCTAGGTAGTAGGGGGTGGACGTTTAACACTTGCAGCCTGGTATCCATGACAGTTTTCATCACCCCCACAACAACACAGTTTATAAAATTTGTCATACTCTTACATGTACTACCACACATGTAGTATACCTGTTGGTCTGCCCCTGTGCCAAATATTATGTGGGGAAGACAAAAGGCACACTCAGAGAATGGATGGTGAACCACAAGTTGGCAATCAGGCAGACACTGGAGAAAGGACAAACAGATCAGCCTGTGGCATGTCTGTGCAGAAATGACACATTCCGTTGCCTCAATCAGGTACATAATAATTGACCATGTACAGAGACCATGAACTGGACAGAGAAGGAGATAGGGATAGACTCCTACTCACCTGAGAAACTCAATGGATCTACCGATTGGGGACTATTGTTCTAGGTGGTCTTAATTCCATACCGGATTTCAAATGGCTAATTTAGACATCTGTTACATACCTGCAGTGCGAATTACTAGTCATCTACACTTTAGATGATGCCACTCTTTTGAATCTGGGTAAGCATCTATACTCTTCATGAGTTGATGCAAATCAGTCTTTCTGAAAGATGAAGCTATATTAAAATGAAGATCCGGAGCCATTCATTACAGGACCTGTGTATACACGCTGGTGGATGAGGAGATGCAGCACTAACAGTCCATAATGTGTAATATATGTATATAGTTTTCTTACTCACTAAGTGAGATATGTGTCTATTAACACACTTGGTTTAATCACATACAAGTAAAAATATGTAGCACTGTCATCACAATACATACATTAACACTAAGTGGTGTATATACGTTGCTATGGCAACACTACAGAGTCTCTTCATTTTAAACAAAACACTTATGTTCTTATGACACAGGAATTTGTGTCTTATTGCTTTTCTCACTAGTTACTATAAAGTGCACATGATGTGAATTGTTCATCAAATAAGCTTGATCGCATGTAAAGCTGCACACAAACGGCTAGCTAACGAGTTTTTGTCGGTAAGGCTGTGCGGTGCTAACGCTCCTTTTTTTCTCACTGCTCACTTAAAGGGACAGTCAACGCCAGAATTTTTGTTGTTTTAAAAGATAGATATATAAATAAATTTACTATAATTAACTAAATCATTCCTATTTAAAACTAAATACTTACCTGTAAAATAAACACTAAGCTAGCTACAATATAACTAATAGTTACATTGTAGCCATCTTAGGGTTTATTTTTATTTTACAGGCAACTTTGTATTTATTTTAACTAGGCACAATAGTTATTAAATAGTTATTAACTATTTAATAACTACCTATTTAAAATAAGTACAAATTTACCTGTAAAATAAACCCTAACATAAGTTACAATTACACCTAGCACTACACTATAATTAAATTAATTACCTAAACTAACTACAGTTAAATACAATTAAATAAAATAAAATAAAGTACAAAAAATAAAAAAGAAATTACACATTTTTAAACTAATTACACCTAATCTAATCCCCCTAATAAAATAAAAAAGCCCCCCAAAATAAAAAAAAATCCCTACCCTATAATAAATTACAAATAGCCCTTAAAAGGGCTTTTTGCAGGGCATTGCCCCAAAGTAATCAGCTCTTTTACCTGTAAAAAAAAATACAATACCCCCCCAACATTAAAACCCACCACCCACACACCCAACCCTACTCTAAAACCCACCCAATCCCCCCTTAATAAAACCTAACACTACCCCCTTGAAGATCACCATACCTTGAGTCGTCTTCACCCAACCGGGCACAAGTGGACCTCCAGACCGGCAGAAGTCTTCATCCGATCCAGCCAGAAGAGGACATCCAGACCGGCAGAAGTCTTCATCCAGGCGGCATCTTCTATCTTCTTCCATCCGGAGTGGAGCGGGTCCATCTTGAAGACATCCAACGCGGAGCATCCTCTTCCATCCGACGGCAACTGAAGAATGAAGGTTCCTTTAAGTGACGTCATCCAAGATGGTGTCCCTTCAATTCCGATTGGCTGATAGAATCCTATCAGCCAATCGGAATTAAGGTAGGAAAAATCCTATTGGCTGATGCAATCATCCAATAGAATTGACGTTCAATCCTTTTGGCTGATCCAATCAGCCAATAGGATTAAGCTCGCATTCTATTGGCTGATTGGAACAGCCAATAGGACTTTTCCTACATTAATTCCGTAGGATATCTTCAAGATGGGCCCGCTCCGCTCAGGATGGAAGAAGATAGATGCCACCTGGATGAAGACTTCTGCCGGTCTGGATGTCCTCTTCTGGCCGGATCGGATGAAGACTTCTGCCAGTCTGGAGGTCCACTTGTGCTCAGTTGGGTGAAGACGGCTCAAGGTAGGGTGATCTTCAAGGGGGTAGTGTTAGGTTTTATTAAGGGGGGATTGTGTGGGTTTTAGAGTAGGGTTGGGTGTGTGGGTGGTGGGTTTTAATGTTGGGGGGGTATTGTATTTTTTTTTACAGGTAAAAGAGCTGATTACTTTGGGGCAATGCCCCGCAAAAAGCCCTTTTAAGCGCTATTTGTAATTTAGTATAGGGTAGGGAATTTTTTTATTTTGGGGGGCTTTTTTTATTTTATTAGGGGGATTAGATTAGGTGTAAGTTTAAAAATTTGTAATTTCTTTTTTATTTTCTGTAATTTAGTGTGTTTTTTACGTAATTTAGTTTATTTAATTTAATTGTACTTAATTGTAGTTAGTTTAGGGAATTAATTTAATTATAGTGTAGTGTTAGATGTAATTGTAACTTAGGTTAGGGTTTATTTTACAGGTAAATTTGTACTTATTTTAACTAGGTAGTTATTAAATAGTTAATAACTATTTAATAACTATTGTACCTAGTTAAAATAAATACAAAGTTGCCTGTAAAATAAAAATAAACCCTGAGATAGCTACAATGTAACTATTAGTTATATTGTAGCTAGCTTAGGGTTTATTTTACAGGTAAGTATTTAGTTTTAAATAGGAATAATTTAATTAATTGTAGTAATTTTATTTATATTTTTTTAAATTATATTTAAGTTAGGGGGGTGTTAGGGTTAGGGTTAGATTTAGATTTAGGGGTTAATACATTTAATATAGTAGCGGCGACGTTGGGGCGGCAGATTAGGGGTTAATAAATGTAGGTAGGTGTCGGCAATGTTAGGGACGGCAGATTAGGGGTTAATAAAATGTAACTAGTGTTTGCGAGGCGGGAGTGCGGCGGTTTAGGGGTTAATATATTTATTAAAGTGGGCGATGTCCGGTAGGCAGATTAGGGGTTAAACATTTTAGTAAAGTGTTTGCGATGTGGGGGGAGGGCTCGGTTTAGGGGTTAATAGGTAGTTTATGGTTGTTAGTGTACTTTTAGCACTTTAGTTAAGAGTTTTATGTTACGGCGTTAGCCTATAAAACTCTTAACTACTGACTTTTAAATGTGGTAGGAGTCTGGATAGGAGAGGGTCTACCGCTCACTTTTTTCAGCAAAAAGATAGGATACGCAATTGACGTAAGGGGATTTGCGGTATGCTAAAATCATGGAAAAAAAGTGAGCGGTACACCTGTACCTGCCTGACTCATAATACCAGCGGGCGTTAAAAAGAAGCGTTGGGACCCCTTAACGCTGCTTTTTAATGCTAACGCAAGACTCATAATCTAGGCGACTCTGTTTTGTATATATGTTGCCATGGTAACTCACATGACAACAAAATAGAATAGAGCCTATACAATCTAATACGTTGAAATAGGCTTGCAAGTACACTTATTTTAATTAGTGATAGTTTCTGTTGTCATTACAGCTGTATTGTATATTTAGATCACTGTATGTATTGTAAATACTATGTTACACATATTTTCGCTTACACAGCGATACCGGAAGTGACATCATCATAAATTCAGTTTTTCCGATATTGTGGAATGCAATTGTGCGGTCCATGGCTCTGCAGGGTGCTAATTTTGAGAGGAGGGGTATGTTATTGTTTGGCACACTTTGCACTATATATTGTGGCATTATACACTTGTTTATTACTGATCTAATGAAAGGGACAGTTTGGTCCCTGAAACGTCATCAAATAAATGTTGACACCTTTTATCTAAAATTTCTGAGAGTGCATCCTTTTTTCACTGGATTATTCTTTGCATGCTTGCTCCAAGGTTGTTGACCTTTGGAGAGAGGATTTGTTGACCTTTGGATTATATATATATATATATACACACACAAATAGGAAGAAAAGATAGACTACTTTCCAGCACTTACTAATTCCAAATAAATAATATATATCCAGGTCTGAAAGAAAAACAGACATCCACCCAGGAAAAATACTCATTGAACAGAAATAATTTAAACCTAATATTGATAGTCAAAATATGTGAACAAAATTGCTATTTATTAGTTACAGTCACATAGGCATAAAGTAAAGTAAACCAATAAACAACCATAGTGCACATAAGGAACTAATTAGAGAGGTCTCATTATGGATACATCAAAATCAAAAAGCTAAATAATAATGCAAATGGAATACTAAAAATTCCTTGAGTTAGAAACAACACACTTTCTGTTCCTTCACAGGGAAATAAAGCACAGATCAGTTCCACCTTTGCACAAAACGGTTGTAAGAGGGAGAAAAAGTTCAATGAACATTGTGGAGCATAAAGGGATAAAGCTGAGAGTTCCCTGGATTCCCCTTTACCATTGCAAATAAGCTTCTAATGAAGCTACAGAGAATCCTTTCACTCAGATATGTGTATATATATATATATATATATATATATATATATATATATATATATATATATATATATATATACTGTGTGTATATATATATATATATATATATATTTTTTTTTTTTTTTTTTAAGTAGCCGAGTGGGAGCTGTCTAATACTTTGCAATATTACAACATTGTCTGTTACGTTTGAGTATTACTTGAGCTATCCAAAGCACAAATTAATTGCATAATTAAACATAAATTGACTTAATGATAATTTGTACAGCAAGCTTTAAAAAACTTATATTAGCTCATATTAATTGAATAGTGGCTTATATTTTAGCTGGGTGGTCTTTAAAATAAGCTGGGTGGTGAGCCTGTAAAATAAACCGCAGGGAAAACACTGAATATTTGTTGTTGGTGCTTTAGCTGCGTGTGGTCTGCAGTTACAACTGATATTGCCAACATGCATTTTCTTTTTCATATTTGATCTCTCCATCTCCCTATCAAATTTAACCAATCAATTTTAGATCTAGTGCAGTCTTAAAGGGACATTAGGGTCAATAGTATGCTGGTGTTGTAGTCTGCCATCATACCATTGTAAATCAATTTGTAATGCAAACTGCATTAAAAGAAAAAAGAAAAAGAAAAAAGCTACTTTAGCTCTTTTTTTTCAACATTTTGTCAGTGTAGCTTGAACCGCACAGTGTTAACTTATCTTTTAGACACAGTGCCTAGAACCAATTCTACATTTAGGGGCCTACATTTAATTTCTTTTTGGTAGGAGAAGAAAACAAATTCTCACATCCAAATGTACATGCTAACTTGCTAATGAAATGACTTATGATGCACCTCCTGATATCCTGCACCTCCGCAGGGTGCCTGTTCTCTCACAGTCTCAGCCTCACTTCCTGTCTGCACTTGTCAGTCACACTGGCTGTCATTTTATGACACAGCAAAATGGACTCAGCTTTAGATCATGGAGTGTGGTTCACAGGTGGGGAGGCACTAGGGAGGGGAATCCATTATGCAGATGGGGCCAGTGACCTTTAGTGATGCCGGTTTTGTGGCATCAGCATCAACTGAATAATGGTGGCTATGCTCACTTAGACTCAGCGCAGTTTACTTCTTGCACTACATTCTTTGACTATGTTGTTATAAAGACAAATATAATCCAGTCTTGATTATAGTCACCTTTCTACCAAAGCAGTTGTAAAATATTATTTTTAATGCTATTTGGAGACAGGGGCCCATGGAAACATAAGTGCCTAGGCCCACAAAACTCATAGGGGCAGATTCATCATTGTCTGTCCGACATGATACACTGTAGCGTATCATGTCCAACAGACATCGCTGAAACAGCAGTAAGCGCATCACCACATGAATGTGTGACCTCTGTGCTATTTGGTGCCTATTGGAAACTTTGCTCTGTGCACTAGGTGGCGCCTGTGAGCATGTGTCAGCCGCACCAGAGCTACATCATGGGGCTGATTTATGCCCCTGTTTCCGGAAACAGCAGTTATAAAGCAGCGGTATTAAGACCGCTGCTCCATAACTTGTCCGCTGCCTCTGAGGCTGCGGTCTGTAATCCGCCTGATCCTATACGACCGGGTTGATTGACACCAATCCACAGGGGGTGGCATTGCACAAGCAGTTCAGTTAAAAGAAGGCCAAAACAGACTTTTTTTTAATGGTGCTTCATAGCAGTGTATTCATGGTAGCCCACACATTCTAGAATAATTTTATGTCCCTTTAACTTGTCTTTAGCAATTACCAACATATACAGTCATTTAATACATGTGACTCATGCAGAGATATACTGCATTCTGTGTTCACCCTACACATAAAAGTCACAATCTTTATATGCTACGTTGCATATACAATATTATTTATACATAAATCTGAAAATGTTTGTGTTTCATTTGGAAATTAAAATGTCTTCATCCTCCTAGCTTGTAGTTTACATATCTTCTTCTTTGTTGGTATAACCCTTGTCTCTAATTCCAGCAGGTGTGCCAAAAATCCCAGATACCATCCTTTATTAGCTCTATGTTCTGTTTTTGATCACTCATTGAATATGTGAGATATCCTGAGTAGACATGTGCAACGCTAAAAATTTCCTGTTCAAATCAGCCAATAGGATTTAAGCAGCTCTCATTCCTATAGGCTGATTTTAATTTTTCAGCAAATAGGAATACAACAGTACCCCTATATAAAAGGGTTACCTTGCATTCAATCTTCAGTGTGTACGGGCGGTCAATCGCATAAAGAGGACCTCCACGTCGGACCGATGGAACTCCGCCAGGACCTCCGCCTCAGCAACTGTGAGTATCGATCTTGGGGTTAGTGTTAGGTATATTTTTAGTTTTTTGGGGGTGTTTTTTGTTTTAGATTAGGGTATTTTTTATTTTAATGGCCTGAAAAAGAGCTGAATGGGTAGATTAGAATTTTTTTTGTTAGGTTTTTTTATTTTATGGGTTTGGGTGGGGGTTTGTAATGTTAAGGGGTGTTTGTTGTACATTTTTAGAAAAAGAGTGGTTAACTTTTAAGGGCCCTTGGTAGCTTATAATAGATTTAATAGATTAGGTTTTTTTTTTTTTTTTAAAAACGGGGTATTAGAATAGGAATCATTTTTATTGTTTTGGATAATTTTGTTTGTTATTATTTTATTTTTATTTGTTTTATTTTAGTGTTTATTATTTTTTGTAATTGTAGTTTAATTTTTTAGTAATGTTAGATTTTTTATTTTTAGTAATGTTAGGTTTTTTATTTTTAGTAATGTTAGGTTTTATTAGTGTAAGCTTAGGTTTTATTTTTATTTTACAGGTAAGTTTGTATTTATTTGAACTAGGTAGTTAGTAAATAGTTACTGAATATTGTAGCTAGCTTAGGGTTTTATTTTTATTTCACAGGTAGTTTGTATATTAGTTAGTTAATAATTGTTTTTTTTTGTTGTTGTTTTTTGTTTTTTTTCCCAAAAGCTTTTTTTTAGTTTTGCAGTTGACATTACATAAGAATACGTGATACATTAGGTATGCCTTGTTTGCTGCAATGTAAATGCTTGACATTGTGAAAGAACAAAAACAAAAAAAAGAAAGAAAAACAAAGAAAAAAAGAAAAGAAAACACAACATAACCAATGCATATAACCTTAAAACCTGACTGTGTATTGTATGTAAATATGAATTCCAAATATGACTATTTGAAAATATGTCTATGTATTCTGTTATACCATCCTGCCTATTCTATATATTCCTCTTATAAAAAGCATAATGCTAAATAATCATCAAGTTTTTTGTTTTGAATATATTTTTCTAGCTGTAGGTTAGCCGATACACGGTCTCTCCAATGTTGAGTGTTGGGTAAGGTATTGTTCCTCCAATGTGCGGAATAATGCGTTTAGCCAGGTTTATCATGGTTGTTAATAGTGTTTTGCGTAATATACACTTTATCTGGGGGAATTTGTAAAATAAATATGTCCAGGGATTTAATGGAAATTGTATTGTAAGAATTAATTCAACCTCTTTTTATATATGGGACCAGTATTGATTTGCAATTGGGCAAGTCCACCATAAGTGGATGAAGGTGCCATTTTCTCCACAACCTCTCCAACAATTAGTGGAGTAGCCCCTAATAATAGTTCCCAGCCTAGCTGGTGTGTAATGCCACCTACATAAGAGTTTAAGGTTAATTTCCAAAATGGAAATAGATGATGAAGATTTACTCATTTGGATAAATATTTTATGCCACTCTGTAACTGGTAAAGTGTCTAGTATTTAATTTTCCCATTTGGACACGTATGATGGAAGGCTATTTGGATGTGGTATAGTTAAAAACTTATATACGCGTGATAAAATCCCTTTGCGTGGGAGTGGTAGCCAGCATAGTAGCTCGAAAGGGGTAAGTGGACGGCAAATGTTAGTTCTATCCAGGTGAGAAGAGATGTAGTGCATAATTTGGTGATATTTGAACCAGTTATTAAACTGTGGGCCTAACATCTCTGAAATGTGTGATTGGGATTTGAGTTTGCCATCCTGTAAGAGGACATAACATGGTTTTGCTCTGTGTATTGTGGGCTCTATTAAGTCCAAGATTATGGGAGATAATGGAAATGTATGGTTATCTAGGAGAGGTGTTAAAGGGGAATAGTGAGATGATAATGTTTTATGTGTTTTCATGGTTTTATCCCATGTTTTTAAAGTTTCTTGTGAAAGTAAGGGGAAATTTGGGTGTAATCTATCTCTGTTGGCTGGTAGCCAACATAGTCCACCTAGTTGTCTGCAATGAGATAATTTGTGTTCAATATGAACCCATTCCTTATGAGGGGCCTGTTTGCTCCAATCTGTTATTCTTGTCAAGAATGTGGCTGTTCTATACAGTTCTAGGTTCGGTGCTCCCAGTCCACCTTTGTCTTTGGGGCGATATATAGTCTGAGTAGCAATTCTAGGTCTTTTGTTTTGCCATATATATGCATTGATATGTTTTTGAAGGTGAAATAGTGTGTGTTTAGGGAGGGGAACTGGAAGCGTTTGCATGACATAAAGAACTTTAGGTAATATCATCATTTTTATAGCATTAATGCGCCCAATCCATGAAATAGGTTTATGGCTCCAAGTTTGCAGTGAAGTCAGGATTTGTGTTTTAATGGGATCATAATTTAGTGAAACTAATTTCTCTAAGTCAGGGGATATATATATATATATATATATATATATATATATATATACCTAAATATTTTATAGCTACTTGTTGGTGACAAAACGTTAGTGAGTTAAGTATATCAGTGTAATTCTGTGTTAATCAGAAGCTAATAAATTCAGATTTGTCTATATTGATCTTAAAATTGGAGAATTCTCCATATCTCTTAATAGTACACATCAGATTTGGTATTGATTCCCCAACATTTGTTAGAGTAAGAAATACATCATCCACGTATGGGGATGTTTTGCATTCTAGTAAACCTATTTTGATGTCTTTGATTGTGGGGTCAGTTCTAATTTGATTGGCTAAAATTTCAATTGCGAGAACGAATAATATAGGGGAGAGGGGACATCCTTGCCTGGTCCCATTGCATATTTGGAAATAACGGGAAAGTGAGTTATTTAATCTAATTTTGTCAGTGGGTTGGTTGTATAGTACAGATATTTTATGGATAAATAGATCATCAAAACCAAACCTGGATAGGGCATTTTTTAAAAAGGACCAATTTAAGCGGTCCAAAGCTTTTTCAGCATCAATAGGTAGGAATACCAAGGGTATTTTATTTCTTGTTACGTAATCAATGATATTCAATATTTTAGTGGTATTATCTCTCGCTTCTCTAAACGTAGTGAAACCTACTTGATTAACATGAATCAGTGAGGGGAGTATTCTATTTATTCTAGTAGCCATGATTTTTGCATAAATTTTGACATCTATTAAGTAGGCATATTGGTCTAAACACTGATGGGGTGTCAGCTTGTTTTCCCGGCTTAGGTATAACCACTACGTGCACCTCTAACATCTGGGGTGTGAACACTGCACCTTGAAAGATATTAAAATTAGGGGCTAAAATTTCTGAGAATATATGAAAATATTTCACTGTGAACCCGTCTGGGCCTAGACTTTTCCCTTGGTTAAGGGATTTTATAATGTTCATTATTTCTTGGGGGTAATCTGGCAATTGATCTGCATCCAGTGTTGGTAAGGAACAGTTTTGTAGATACGATTCTATATTAAGTGGTGAATGATGTGGGGGTGTATTGGGGTGTATGTTGTATAATTTTGAATAATATGTGTGGAAAGCTTGAAAATTATTAGGTGTAGTTTTAGCAGGTTTCTGACCTTGGGGATGTAGTTCATATATCTGAAATTTGATCCTTTTCTTCTTATGGTCTCTTGCCAGTAGTTTCCCTGCTCTATTACTCTCATAATGAAACATACTACATGTTTTCTTGTGGAGTGTTAGATATTCTATCTGTAAATAGTCATCCAGCGTCTTCCTAGCCTGGGTGAGTTGTGTTAAGACATTCTGGTCCAGGGGTAACTTTTTGTGTAAAGAATCTAGTTCCGAGAATTTAGTTGTTAAGTCATGAAAGGTTGCTCAATGGGTTTTTTTTATTTGTGCTTGTAGCTCTATGAGTTCACCCTTATGAGGCATTTGTGTGCCTCCCATATAGTGAAGTTGTTCTCTGTGGAAGGTATATTAATATGGAAATATTCTGTGAGTATATTGTGTAATTTTTCAATAGTTTGTGTATAGGATAAGAGAGTATCATCTAATTTCCATATATAGGAGCCAGAGAATTTGTCTGACCACTGGAATTGTAATGTTACACCGCTATGATCAGACCAAAATATGGGAGAAATCTCAAGCTGTTTACATTAATGAGTCCTAATTGGTCAGTAAATATATAGTCTATTCTACCATGTGTCTTATTGGGATGGGAGAAAAAGGTAAAGTCTTTTTTTATTTGCGTGTATAAACCGCCAAATGCATAGTTTGTGAGTTTTTAAATTTTTCCATAGTAATGTTGCTGTTTTATTGGAGTGTTTAATATGGGGATTCGTGCTGTCTATACCAGCTTGTAAAGGTATGTTGAAATCCCCCCTAAGAAGATAGGGCCTTTTGAAATATCTAAAAGGCGGTTAAACAATGTGTTAAAGAATTGTCTTTGATTCGTGTTTGGGGCATAAACATTTATTAATGTAATGGGTCTACCAAAAAGGAGGCCGACTAATCACAAAAATCCACCTACTGTATCTGTTGATCTCTGGATAAGGTTGAACAAGATTGATTTTTTAATAAGTATGCTAACCCCTCCCTTCTTAGTAGGGCCCGAGCTATGGTAATGTTGAGTATATGTGGTTCCAAAATACTTAGGTTCTTTTTTATGCCTAAAGTGAGTCTCCTGAAGGAAAAGAATATCTATATGGCATTTTGCTATATCTGATAGGGCCTTAGAGCGTTTACATGGGGAATTAAGTCCTCTAGCGTTTTGTGTCAGTAGTGATAAGGGATGTAGATGTTTAACTTGAGTTTGTGTTATGAGTATATAATTGATTCATGAGTGCTAGCTCAGTTATTATGTATATATACATTTGCAGGTGTGGTAGAAGGAATTCTATTGTCTCATCTGTAAGTATCCCTTTACAATACGATGCAGTGTTAACATAGCAGTGGTAACATAAGCATAACAATAGACCAAAAGTACACAGTTTAAATAACAAAAACAATATAAAAAAAAGAACATTTCTCTCAATCTAAAATAAGGCCTAAAGAGAATAAAATAAATGGGGTTTGCATGGGGCAAGGGTCAATTTTTTAAAAAAAAATTAAGTAAAAAAAAATGTTATATAAGTTCGGTCAATCTCTTGACTCGTACTCTTCTCATTTGTCTGATGTAGTATACAAAAAATATATTTTATACTTACAACAATCATCAGTGCTGAAAGTACCAAACTAAGGGTGCAGCCCCTGAACAAGTACCTGAGAATTTCTAGGGTGTCCATAAAGTCCTATCCCCACTGTTTTGTGGGAAAAAGAAAACCAAACATAGTCCTTACAGTAGCCATTCTTTTCTCATCCAGGATTGGAGAGGTCTAGTAAGAGTTCTTGCTGAAGTTTTCCCCTTCTTGGGAGCGTTGGTTGGCCATTTTTCTTGGCGGGTATGCTGCCTCTTTGGAATGCTTTGTGACTGTGTGGTAGAGGGATCATTGTTAGGCGGAGGGTCTAGCCCTATCTTGCCGCAGAAGGAAGCGATGTCCTCTGGAGCTTTGAAAATGATTATTTTACTGTCCATTATCACCATTAGTTGGGTGGGGAATCTCCAATGGTATGGTATCCTCTTGGCTCTCAATATGGAAGTTAGTGGGGCGAATTCCTTCCTACGTTGGAGGGTTCTTATAGAAAGGTCCTGATAGAACTGGAGAACACTGCCTCTGAACTTTATGGGCTGATTTTTCCTGGATTTATTAAGGATCATTTCCATTTCTTGGAATATTTTAAATCTTATAATTATATCCCTGGGTGGAGCGTTGTCAGGCGGTTTTGGCCTCAGAGCTCTATGTGCCCTTGCCCATAGGATATTACCTATGTAAGAAGATTCTTTCATGTTATTGAATAAGGCTTGAATATATTCCGTGAGATCTCTGGGTAATATTGATTCAGGGATGCTCCTGATTCTCCGGTTCTTTCTCCTATTTTTTTTTTCTCCTATAGTTTTCGAGATCATCTATTTTTTCCATTAAGGAGTCTATAGTGTCTTGCTGGCGGGATAATTTGTCAAGTTGGATGTCCTCTCTAACTAACTTGTTGTTTTCCTCCAGCATTTTTACCTTAACCCCAATGGTGGATATTTCTTAATTAATAACGGCCAATTCCTCTCTGAGACAGGTTCTAAAGATATCGGTAATATCCTGTTTAGAGGCTAGATTAGTTAGCACTGAGGGTGAGATATGCATGTCTCTTATTTGAGGCTGTGATACAGGATCTTGTGTCAAGGGTGAAGACCCATTTCCCCTTTATTTATGCTGCTTTGCGGTGAGATAGGATGTTCCATGTTGGTAAAGTAAGCAGACATAGTATTTGTTTTACTCGCTGTAGGTTTCACTGCTTTGTCCTGCCTGGTTGTTTTCCTTACCACCATTTTGTCCACCATGTGGTATAGTAGTAATATAAAATTGGTAGCAATTAACTCTCAATGGTATTGTTATACAGGAAAAGCCAGGGCTTTTCCCTGACTCTTTAAATCACTTTTGCATGTTAGCTTTATCTCATCTTAAGGGCAAGTATGGCTTCTGTGTAGGGAGACAATGTATCTCCTGTATAGTTGCAGTCACACCTTTTTCCCCTCTGGTATATGTTCTCTGTGGGGTCTAAGATTTCTCCATGTGTAGGCTGATCAGCAAAGTTAAAATGGCACTTGTCAGTATCCTATATAGGAGCGGTCCCTACCGCTAGCATGTCTGAGCCGGTTCCAAAAATTGCACTAGGGTGAGGACCTTGTTCTTATGATTCAGCAGGTGTGTCTTATATACACCTTTATCGGGTCATGCCGCAGAGGAGATTAATTGATTTTGACCCATTTGCGGAGCTTCGGTATTACGCCGCCATCTTGGCTGCTTCCAGCTCCGCCCCATTGTTAGTTAATAATTGTAACTTTAATTTAGGTCTATTTTAATTATGTTAAAGTTAGGGGGTGTTAGGTTTAGGGGTTAATATAGTTTAATTTAGGTTGTTGCGATGTGGGGGGAGCGGCGTATTAGGGGTTAAAAGGTTTATTTAGTGATTTAGTTAGTGTTGGCGATGTGGGTGTACGTCCGTTTAGGGGTTAATAGGCTTAGTTAGTGTTGGCGATATTTGGGAACGGCAGTTTAGGGGTTAATAGGTTTATTTAGTGTTATAGTTAGTGTCGGCGAAGATGGGGAACTGCGGTTTAGGGGTTAATAGTTTAGTTAGTGTTGGCGATGTTTGGGAAAGGCGGTTTAGGGGTTAATAGGTTTAGTTAGTGTTGGCAATGTTTGGGAGCGGGGGTTTAGGCGTTAAAAGGTTTAGTTAGTGTTGGCGATGTCGAAGAATGGCGGTTTAGGGGTTAATAGCTTTATTTATTGATTTAGTTAGTGTCGGGGATGTCAGGGAACTGCGGTTTAGATTAGAACAATGAAAAATTCTGAATATGAATAAAGAATGGATCTGAAAATTCAGAAACTGATTTAATAATTTTCTGAATTTTTCGGGATTTTAGTTATGATGCTGATTCGGAAATACTGATTAATTCGAATCTCCAAATCGGCCAAAATTCGGCTGAAAACTAAATTCGTCCGAAACTAATTGCACATGACTAATCCTGATGTTTTTTTATTTGGGCTGCCATTTATAAGTTCTTCAACCATCTGTTCATGTCCATGGTTGTAACACTTCACACAAATGATAATTCAGTTACTTATCTTAAAAAAAAAAACATTACCTTTGGGTTCCCAGATGAGTAAGCATCATCCAGGAGCAATTAAGAAAAGCTTTTTTCATTTGAATATAGTTTTGTGCACCAATCGAGGCTCCTATTTTAAATCGTATTTTTTAATGAGTGTAATAAGGCGGTGTAGCACAGATATTTACACCAGCATCTTTGAAGTTGTGATTTCCATAAACAGGAGCCCGGACCAATGTCCAAACCGGAAAGAAAAGCAAGTGAGTATGAAGCACCCATACAAATGTACCTTAATCATTTAGTGACTCTACTGACCAGTAAGCACACTGAAGATGACAAACTAAAGGGAAATTTACTTCTATTATTTAATTTGCTTTGTTCTCTTGGTACCCTTTATTAATATTATTATTTATTATTATTATTGGCTATTTGTAGAGCGCCGACAGATTCCGCAGCTCTATAAACAAAGGGGGAGTACAACAAAACAATTATAGGGATCAAATGGATAGAGGGCCGTGCCAAGAGTTTCACTGTTGTTGTCAGCTCTTAAGAATGTGATCTACAAACAGCTGGGCTCTTAGGCTTACATGCTAAGGGGGTTCAGGGGATAGCAATGGAGGAGAGGAACTGGTATTAGGAAAGGTTAGCATAGGTTGTATGCATCCCTGAACAGTAGAGTCTTTAGGGAGCGCTTTAAGCTTTTAAAACCATACCTAGGTAAACTCAGGAGCAGCAATGCGCTGCTTTGAGCTAACACTCATTGGGAGTTATATATGCCTCTTTTCTTTAGCTCACCCAATATGTTCAGCTAGCTCCCAGTTGTGCATTAACAATGCTTCAAGAAAGGATACCAAGAGAATAAAGCAAATTTTATAATAGAACTAAATTGGAAAGTTGTTTAAAATTTTATTCTCTGGGGCCTATTTATCAAAGGTCTTGCGGACCTGATCCAACAGTGCGGATCAGGTCTGCAAGACCTCTCTGAATGCGGAGAGCAATACGCTCTCCGCATTTAACATTGCACCAGCAGCTCACAAGAGCTGCTGGTGCAACACCGCCCCCTGCTGACTCACAGCCAATCAGCCGCCAGCAGGGAGGTGTCAATCAACCCGATCGTACTCGATCGGGTTGATTTCCGGCGATTCCTGTCCGCCTCATCAGAGCAGGCGGACAGGTTATGGTGCAGTGGTCTTTAGATAAAATATTCTTTATTAAACCACAAACCTCCTCCGTATACATCAGATACATTACATGTAACATACAATGAGAAAGACGGAAAAACATAAGAAACACACAAAAAAAAGGCATTCAGCAGCAAGATAAATAGTACCCTACTCATAATTGTATTCTAAGGAACTAATGGTACTCGACTAGGGACACTCTACATTTGTCTTTATCCTAACGTCCATAAAATATCAACAATTAATCTAAGCTGCTACCTTTGCTGCAGTCTATCTCAGAACCCATGGAGGTTTCTCTCATTTTCATACTTTTCCCTCAATTACTTCTTTTATATGTCCGTGGCTATAGCAATCCATATTGGAAGTATATAATCTTGGGGGGTAATATTCTTATAATTTTAGCAATATCATTTATCTAAAAAGAACAGATAAACAAAACTCAACAACTCTTGTATCATAACAAAGCAAACTAATGGAATCACGGGTACCCCACGTCCTAGTACCTATCTATATAGCTATTAGTAGCTCCCTCATCAATTTTCCCTATATTGAGTAGTCTCTTATGTCAAATGAGCGACTGTCTTCCTCTAAGGCAGGGGTTTCCAAACTTGGTCCTTCAGAGGTTTTGGAACTACATTTTCCATGATGCTCAGCCAGCATTTTATCTAGCTGAGCATCATGGGAAATGTAGTTCCAAAACCTCTGGAGAGCCAAGTTTGGAAACCCCTGCTCTAAGGAATCTTTGCCTTTCTTTCTACCCTGTTCCTGCATCCTCCCTGATTATCCAGTAAAACCAGATCTTCTGGAACGTAGGCCCTGTGTCCTGTATAAATGCTGCTGTCTCGTACATCGAATAAACCATCTGTATTCTATTGAGGACCTCTGCCCATGTCGGTATCTCATTTTTCCAATATTTAGCTATAGCTATTCTTGTGGTGGTACATAGGATTCGAATGAAAGTGTTTATATGTGGATTTAGTCTCGGAACTGTCTCATGCAACAGCGCCTGAGCTGGTATAAGCGAGATCCATTCGCTTGTGCAGCGTTCTTTAGACCGCTGCTTCATAACTGGTGTTTCTGGCGAGTCTTCAGAGCTTGATAAATGGGCCCCTTTGTCTGAATCTTGAAAAATAATTGGGTTTCATTTAGTTTTTTAAGACTCATTATCAATACAATGTAATCAAGCAATACAAGATGCAAAGCCAAGGACTCCATTTTGTCAAGCTTCTGCTTTTACATTATCCCTTTCTACACTTACAAAATACCTGATAAAAATAAACAGTGAAATTAATTACTGTACACATTTTAATGATGAGACCTACATGTAACACTTACAAAATGACTACCAACAGGGAGCAGCAGACTAATAATATGCAAAATATCTGACACTTTTCGCAAGTACATTTGTTTAATCAGACAACAAATTGATTCAGTCATAAACAAATTAAAAATACATTTTTTAAGCAGTTTTTTTCTGGGAATAAAATTAAATAGCATGAAAAGATTAAAAGTATAGCCCTAATAATAAATTTTCACAGCATTAGCAACATTTATCTTATATACTGGTAAATGTAAGCTTTACATATATTTGCATGATGTTTGTATCATATGTTGCATGCAAATATATGTTTTTTTATTGGTGTTTCATATCTCATGAGGTTAAATTTAATGAACTTTGCCTGAGGACTCTTGCAATCTTATTTACTGACAACATTGTGGCCTACTTAAAGGCCTAAAATTAGGTAATAGCAAAATGACAATAAATTAACTGAAAATGTTCACTGCTTACCAGGCACACCTCTTTAGTAGGCTTCCCTTTAAGAATTATTTTAATGTCTGAGACCTGCTTCTTGCAGTACTCAGGATTGTTTGTGAATCTCCACTCAGAGGATACCTCCTGGCAAATTTGAAGCAAAAGTATTTCCTTTCATAATTGCTGTATACTGCCAACACTACATATTCTTAATTGGATTCAGAGAGCTATATATTCTTCCTGCTTTTGGTCTTCCTTACATCTAAGCCATTTAAAACAATAGTACCTTAGATTTGTTGACCAAAGTGTCCCTCAGTAATGATATTTTCTGTTTACATAAGTCACCTGAGATGCCCATTTGGGTTGAAGAAGACAATATTCATTTAGTGGTTCATGTCAATCATGCCCTCACAGTTATCATCTAATCATTGCTCAAACTTGCTTTTTTTCTCATACAATTTGGACTAGACTTGAGTTCATAAATAGGGGCACTGGACTTTATAAATAGGGGCATTGGTCTGTGCACAGTTGAATGTCATGTTAGAAGCATTTCCATAATAATTAGAGGGCTTGAATGCAGTAACAACACTTTTTTGATATAAAATAAACTTTATTACTCCAAAACTTTAGAACTTTCATCAGCTCATGCATTCCTTAGTGACAGAATTACTACTTTAACTGTATTTGTGGAAAGAAGCGAAGTTCAGCATCTCAGCACATTACATACTTATGACTGTAGATTTCTCTTTGTTTTTGTATCTGTTATTCTCTAGATGTCAATACTTAGGTATTGCTATTTGTGCATTTCCATCTTTATCAATCTATTCTATTAAATAGGACTAGCTACATGCTGCTATGTGTGAGACTTTTAAAGTCTGAGAGATTCCCTATTACATTTTAGTCTAGATCTGCCATATTGATTGTAAGTGTTTGAAGATTTTTAAGCTTTTGGAGGATTTATCATCACTTTTATCAAAGGATGTTATAGAAATTTAAGGAGATATTGGTCTGAAGAATAAACATGGTCTAAACCCTATTGTGTATAAAGTTTTGATTACCTATATAATTCCAGACATCAGCCTAAATTGTTAGAGTTCCAATAGCTCCTAAGAAATATCTTGGAAATACACTGAGGATAATCAGAGATGCCTTTACACAGTATATTAGTTTGAACAACACATGAATATAACAACAGTCACAAGATTTTGTTTTACAGCAATTAAGCAGCTTTTTCTGAAGGATGACTTTGCTATAGCTAAGAGCAAGTTGACTATTTGGGTGATGTTTTGCCTTGTCAACCTTAACATCTTTTGAGCATCTTTGAATATGCTATACATGATATTTTGCGCCTGATGTTGGGCTGAAATAGTTTAGAAAGCTTTATGTTGACCGCTTAGAATGTAGCAAAATGATTAACCCAGTTGGTTGCAAGTGGCTTAACAATGTTCCAAAATGTATGTTTTCTAAATAAATTATGAGGTTTAAAGGGACATAAAACAAGTTAGGATAGAGATAAAATATAATAATATGTACTTTAATTACTTTACTTGCAAATGTATACTGCAGTGCTGCCTCACTATTAACCCTTTCTTTTAAGTTTCAGAATTGTATATTATATTATTACAATAATTTTGATTTTATGACTAATAAAGATGCAAAACATGTTTACAAGGCAGAAAATATTGGTCTATTTCAAGGGTCATGAAAGTTTTATAATTGCAAAAGAGAAAACAAGATTTTTTTGGCATATATTTGTCTATTCTAGAACTAGCTCTTTTATACAGTTGTGAAAAAGTTAAATAATGTGAATGAATCTATGGTTTTAGTTGTTGCTGACAAATAGTTGGTTTTATTATTGAAGGTCCTTAGAATGGGGTCTGCAGGGATTTAGACAGATTTTTGTATTGATGGATAATCTACTAAAAGCTTTTTGGGTGATAGGCACTTGGTGTATAAGTCTTCTAAATGTATTACACTATTAAAGGATCAGACAGACTGATGCACTACAATGTCAGAATGTGATTTATTTTTTTCTACACATCTGACCAATTGTTTCACATATCTTAGATATTCCTGGAAACACTTTGGTCAGATGAGATATTGGCCTCTAGTTATCAAAGTCTGGCGGACCTGATCCGACAGTGTGGATCAGGTCCGCCAGACTTCGCTGAATACGGCATATACGCTCGCCATATTCAGCATTGCACCAGCAGCTTACAAGAGCTGTTGGTGCAACGCCGCCCCCTGCTGACTCGCGGCCGCCAGCAGGGGGGGTGTCAATCAACCCGATCGTACTAGATCAGGTTGATTTGCGGAGATGTCTGTCCGCCTGCTCAGAGCAGTCGGACAGGTTATGGAGCAGCGGTCTTTGTGACCGCTGCTTCATAACTGCTGTTTTTGGCGAGCCTGCAGGCTCGCCAGAAACACGGGGCACCAAGCTCCATACGGAGCTTGATACATATTCCCCATTATGTTCGCTTATTTGGCTGATCATATTTAATCTAAACTTTTGAGGGTACAAAAGTGTAGATCAAGGGTCAGCAACCTATTATGAGTGGTATCCTGCCACCCTAATTTTTTTAACCATGTTTCATCATTAATAAGAATGAACATTTATTAGTAATATTAATGGTAATAATGAGTAACAAACATCAGATTAGACCCATGGAAGCACAGCTCCTCTGAGAGTCTCATAACCACATCAGACTTCAGACCCCTGACCCTGAAGTACGTATGTATGCTCTAAAATACTGGCTGCTATACCTTTATATAACTTGGAACACCCAGTTGCTGCGTGTAGTGCACTCTCTTAAGAACTGAATGTGGAGCCTTTTAAGCGTGAATGGGCCTGGCTTTCACCCTACCTGACAGATATGCAGAAGTAAAGATGCAATAGCCATGTCACCCCTAAATGCAAGACATGAAACTGTGCAAAAATTTTCAATTTTTTTAGGCGGCCACTTAAATGGCTAATGGCTGGCAGGGGGTAATTAACTTTACCAGCCATAGTTATCTAGGGACCCTAATACAAAAATAAAGACAGACACAGTTTTTGTTTATCCCGTTGTAATTACTCAGTGCAACTTATAACATCCAATTGAAAAATATAACACCAACAGGTCAGGCAAAATTAAAGACAAATTAAAAAACAGAATCCCTTACTGGCACACATTAAATTAGTGCTTCACTTGTAATCTAGCTCTAAATTTTTTAGCCAAAACATCTTAACTGTTTAACTGTTTTAGAGCGTCCTATACTTTTGATGCATAGCACAGGGAGCGTACAAAATACAGCTGTAAAATGTAAAGCTTTTCAAATCCTGAAGTGAACCATTATTATAAAAAGTATAGCTGAGAACTTCATGAAAAACTACTTTTGCACGATTGGCTTAGTGCCTCATCGGTTCAGCGCTTGAGCTATATCCAACATAAATTTTACTGCACACCCCTATATAAATTCATTATGTGAGGGGTTTACTGCACCTGCATTATCCAACATGCTTGAGCGATAAAAAAACAAATAAACATGGACTTGTAATATGAACGCAAAAAATAGAAGGGCTGTTGATTGCGCTCAAGGCATGTTAACGCACAATAGCACTATTAATTGTGTGCTCCACTTGTAATCTTGGCCAATATATTTACATATACATTGAGAACAGCCTCCCATTTCCCCTTGGTTTTTATACTTTATTTGTCTATTTTGTATGAATTCCATATTTTCCTCTTTTTTTATTTTGCCTGTCTCAACTCATATTAAACTTACTTTGATGTTCCCATAAGGTATTTCAAGAGTCTGTATATTTTACTAGCCTTTTCTGCCAGGTCTTTCCAGCAGTTTTTCCAACTGTCATTTTCTGCCTTTTTATTAAAACTCAGAACATTGCTTTTCACTCTATCCCGTAGTGATTGTGCGCGTCTGCTGGGTTCTCTCATCTGCAGTATTCACCACTTACACATTACATTGCATGTCAGGGTCTGCAGCTGGATTTTTTACGCAAATTGCACTTTTTGTTATGGTTATGAAAACCCAAAGATAAAGTATCAAAACACTTAGCTGTGAAATAAATGTATATATGTACAGTTGTGCTGAAGGGATGTAAAAATGAAATTGAATGCTGAGGCACATGCATGGCTATCAATCAAACAGAGCATAGATACCAATCGCTGGCTTCTCATAATAAGAGAGGCATAGAAATGTGCCAATATACATATATGATGGAAAATGCATTAAAATAAAATGATGGGGCGCTATAGGCTAGTGTTACTATTTTTTTTATCTCCCTTTCATTTTTTTTAAATAGGCAATTCTAAAAATGTGGTAGAAAAGCTGGTATTTTTAGCATATTGTGGGATACAATGTGTGTTTAAAAAAAATAATTACACAGGTGCTGATTTGTGGATTCGCAACACACGCTAGCTTGTCTGTCAATAAAGTCAGATCATACTTACCCATCAGCAGCTAAGTACACTCTTAGGTTTGCACCTGGGCATTAGAGGTGGCAAAGGGTAGCAAAAAATAATGCTCAGTACACTTTATTAAATGCAACCAAAAGCAAAAATAAAAAAAAAATTAAATACATAAAAATTTAAAAACATCAATGCTAAACAAAATGAGAGCAGGATAGATACTATCAGGAGAGTGAGAGTATGACACGTTGATTTGTAGCTTTACGTAATCTTTTGATAAAGAAGCTTTTTTAAAGGGACATAAAACTAATAGGTAAAACTAAAACAACATATTTGGTTACCACTCATGATACAATTGTTTTCTTCATGTGACTGGGACTCTCTTTAAAGCCGTTCTCTTATATAAGCTATATAAGGGAAAGTAGCACTTCTTCATACTGGGCACCGCCATTTTGGAGCACATGCATTCTTTCCCTATGTGTGTACTTAGAGATTATTGGCGTTAATGGCTTTTTGACAGCTGAGCACAAACTTTACATTTTTGCCTATTTAAGTTATAAATATAAAAGGCTCTCATGAATTTTATAGAACAATGCAGCCACTGAAAAATGTACCGCTCATGGCTTTTATCATGCATGCTAAACTGAAGTGCACAATACAGCTATCAAAAAGACAATATGTCACTGATCTGTGAACGTGCATTGCTTCTGTCACAAAATGTGTAAATTCTTAAAGGGACATGAAACGCATTTATCTAGTGTTTAATGTCCCTTTAAAGGGACATAAAGGGGGCGTGGCCTGACCGAGCTTGAAAATGGCTGCTTAGCTATAGAGCTCCGCTCAGCACACATGCTAAACTCGAGCAATAAGGTCCTCTGCTACAATAAAACTTATTTTATCCTAAAGGGGAACTCCTAATAACCATCTAGCTGCCACAAGAGGAGTGTCAATGGAGACAGTGGAAGCCACATAGCCGGGTCACGCGAGTACAGTGAAACACATCACCGGATCGTCACAGTGTACAGCCAAGCCCGGTGAAGGCTAAAACACACAGTAAAGGGTGGGACACCAAACCGGAACACTCTGACTCACTTACCTGAGTTTAAATAGTGGAGACATATGACAGTGCTGGGTCCGGAGTAGGCCGCGCCAGGTAAACGGTTAATCCAAGATGGCACCGCACTGATATGACGCCTAATATACAAAATTATGTCCGGTTGCTACCCGGGCAAATGAGGAGCTTATAAGTAAGTTGAGTAGGCGGGAGAGGAACTGACCTAATGTAAGGGGATTATATACAATATAAAAGCCGACAGGCGGTGAGATACAGCCTCTGGAGTCATTTAGTGTAAGGCCAGAGCAGTAAAGGAAAGCCAGTCATAAATTTGTCACTGCAGAAAATTACAGAGTGTGGACTAGGCATAAATATTATCTTTGCAGATACCCACATCGCTATAAGGCCATTACTCCTAAAACCTGCAAAAGCCACTTTCACAAAGGGTTAAGGGAGGAACAACAGAGTTGAAATTGGAGATATAGATTTATCAACCACGCTAAATGTTGCAGACATTGTGACACAGAGTGCAAGAAACAACGCTGCCATAATGTCTACAAGGAGGCTAATAAAGGGGGACAAACCGGTTAGATCAGCATCTGTGAATGCATTCTTTAAAAATACGCGAACCCCTAAATTAAACCCAGCAGTTGAACCTGATCTAGAGGATCAAGAGGAATTGGATGAGGAACCTATAGCAATGGGTGAGGAAATGACCCCAGTTACTAAAGCTGGCCTGAGAGATTTGGTGTCCAAGCAAGACATTGCAACAAATTTTGAAAGGCTATGGAACAAGATGGACAATATGCACACAGCAATGACCAACAGCCTTTCTGAGATTAAAACAGAAATAGCAGAGTTGGGGGGTCACATTGATACACTGGAAGAGCACACAGACACGCTCATAGAAGATATTGCTAATGTGACTCAGTCAGTGACTTCCCACCATCAAAAACTCAGCGAGATCCAAGAGAAACTTGAAGACCTAGAAAATAGGAGTAGGAGAAATAATATTAGATTGAAAGGAGTACCAGAAGATATCCTTAATAAAGATCTCCTTTCCTATATAGCTCAACTCTTCCGTCAGGTGAGAGCGGAGAATGTAGAGCCCTTAAACCCAAACCCAAGGAGGGAATGCCTCCTAGAGACATTATAATTAAAATGGCGCTGTATCAGGATAAAGACAAGATCCTTCAGGCCGCACGGAAAAATCCCACGTTCAAATTTCAAGGGAACATAATACAGTTCTACCAAGATCTCAGTATTCGAACGCTGCAGCGTAGGGGATCCCTGAGGCCATTGACTCATTTATTAAGGAAACATCAAATCTCTTATAAATGGGGTTTCCCCTTTGCCCTTTACATCAGCAAGGACTCCAAGAGAATTACCATAAAAGATCCAATAGACATACCAGAAGTATGCAAAATATTGGAAATTGAAACGCCGATACTCCCGTCCTCCCTGGCCTTAACTCAACCACCCAAGCCAGCGACTCGAATGTCAAAAGCACAATGGTCCAAGCCAAGCAAAAAGAAGCAGAAAACTTGAAAGCATCATCATAGATCAAGTGTGAACGTACTGGATAACTTTCATCTGGAAAACTAAGGACCATTACAAAGAACTTTTCAAACTCATTGCTTTTTAGTAATTTACTCTTTTGTTCTCAACTGGGGACATTGGAATACAAAGAAGACTGATATGCTATAAACTAGCAGGCTGAGACTGTTAACTTATCCCACAACAACGATCTATCATATAGGCCACGGTGTAAAAGCGTGGGATGGACCTTATTCTAACAATATTTTGTTTGAAATATATTTGGCTTAGTGTTGCCGAAGCAACACCCTCAAAGCAGTTTTTTCTTTGTGATATTCTCCTTTTTTTTCATTAGTTGAAAATATATACACAGACAGATCTCCTCAGGATTGCATTTGAGAAAACCTATCGAGGAAATGGTAGATATAAGTTTACTATTGTATATGCAGAGGAGGATAAGATAGAAAATTGGAGTTGGTTTGGATATGGTAGATACGTTGAATTTTATTTCCCATAATGTAAGGGGATTAAACACTGGCATTAAGAGAAGAATTGCTTTTAAACAATACAACACACTTCAAGCCAATATATTTTTCCTACAGGAAACCCACTTTGTTGCACCTCAACTCCCTTATTATTGGACTAAAAAATTCCCTACACATTACCATGCGACTGTAGGGACAAAAAAGGGAGGGGTATCTAAATTAATCCAATCCACGGTTAACTTTGTACATGAATCCACCATAGCAGATGAGGAAGGCAGATATTTAATTGTAAAAGGCCAGATAGACAACATAGATACCATTTTGTGTAACATGTACACGCCTAATGAGAATCAACACACATTTTTTGAACGTTTATCACATCTAATGACACAGTGGTCACAATCTAGAATAATTTTGGCAGGGGACTTTAACATACCCATGACAATTCAGGGAGACCAGAACAATAAACCAATATCAAATAAAGGGCAGAGACGGAATAATATAATTAAGTCTATACATAACTCACTTAGCTCTCATGCTTTAATTGACTCTTGGTTTGCGCTAAATGGTAAAACGAGTGACACCACATTTTATTCGGCAGCACACAATACTTACTCTAGGCTTGATTATATATATATATATATATATATATATATATATATATATACCAGCCAAATTCTACAACCAATGCTTACGTCTACCAATATATGTCCCTGCGTTTGGTCAGACCATTCTATAGTAACACTTCAAATGAAAGGTATAAGTGACCCCCACAGAACAAAGTTATGGACATATGACTCTACACTACATAGGAACCCAAAAATGCTGTCCAACACCTTACAACACCTCACTTATTACTGGGATATAAACACAGAAACCACTGATAATCCAACCTATGTGTGGGCTGCGCATAAGACAGTGATCAGGGGCATGCTTATTCAGGGTAAGGCTGCACATGTTAAAGAAACTAGAAAATATATGACACAAATCCATGAAGAGATAGCATCACTGGAGAGGCAACATAAATTAACAGAGAGTCACTTGATTTTACACACATTGCAGGACAAGAGAGAATTGGTGGCCAAAAATTTAAACTCTCAGGCCAATAGAGCCATCATGAGATTAAAATCTCAATACTTTATTTATGCAAACAAGCCGGATAAGTTCCTTGCTCATAAACTTCGAGAGAGATTTAAAGCAGCTAACATCCCATTGCTTGAAAAAAGAGATAAGGTTGTCACCACCCACCCTCAAGAGATAGTAGATACGTTTAGCGAATTTTATCCGGAACTATATAATGGCCAAAAGGTTAACCACACACCCGAGGTTGAGAAACTTACTCACGACTTTCTAGAAAAGATAACATTAGAAAAATTGTCAGAAGAAGACAAAAAAAATCTTGAATGACCCTATAAAAAAAGTGGAAGTAGTCCTTGCAATAAGAGCCTTGAAACCGGGAAAAGCGGCAGGGCCAGATGGCTTCCCCGGGGAATATTATAAGCTTTTTAAAAACAGTCTAGTCCCCCATTTAACTAAATTTTGTAATCCTATTATGAAAGGTCACTCGATTCCCCCTGACTACTGCAAGCCAAAATTATAGTAATACCTAAGCCAGTTAAAGACTCAAAAAAATGCTCCAACTATCGCCCCATTTCCTTAATTAATCAAGACCTAAAGATCTTTACTAAGATCTTAGCCAACAGACTTGTAAATTCTTCCTAAACTAATTCACAAAGACCAAGTGGGTTTTATTAAAGACAGAGAGGCCCCTGACAATATCAGACGATTAATAAACATAATTCACTATTTAAATGTAACAAAAACGCCTTCTCTGCTCCTATCGTTGGACGCGGAGAAGGCATTTGATAGAGTAGACTGGAAGTATATGATGACGACCCTGACTCATATGAACTTTGAAGGACCCTTTATTGACGCCCTTAGAGCTATCTATACTTCTCCGACTGCACAGGTGTCTGCAAATGGGTATAGATCCAAGTTATTTCCAATATTAAATGGTATGCGGAAGGGGTGCCCACTGTCCCCATCGCTGTTCGCATTGTGTATTGAGCTTTTGGCAGCTAAAATAAGGCCCACCTCGACAGTCACATGGATTAAGATAGGTGAGTATGAATACAAGTTAATCTCTTTGCAGATTACATCTTACTTCCATTGACTAAACCTCTCTTGTCTCTACCCAACTTGTATGAAGTTCTTAGAGTCTTTTCAACAATTTCTGGCTACCTAATCAATTTGGACAAATGTGAGATGCTACCAATAGAGATTCCCATAAACACAAAGAACACACACAAAGAAACTATTAGAGATCAATTTTGAACTAAAACAGACAAAACAATCTTTGAAATATTTAGGAGTACACCTGACATCCTCAGTTCAGCAACTATATAAAATCAATTACTTACCATTATATAAGACGATTAGGGCAGACCTCAAAAAATGGATAGGTAGGATGTCAGCAGTAAAAATTACTATTCTGTCCCGGCTGCTGTACCTCTTTAGGGCCCTCCCAATAAAGGTTATATATTCTGATATGGAGAGGATACAATCAGAGATTTTAGCATTTATAAGGGGTAAAAAAATAGCTAGAGTGGCTAGTATACTTATGACTAAACACAGGAAGTTGGGAGGACTAGGACTACCAAATCTAACTGATTATTTCAAAGCCGCCAGACTAGCACAGGCTACATTAACCCTTAGAAACAAACAGGAAGCTCTTTGGATAAAATTAGAATCCGACATAGGAAAGTGGGACAACACAGATGCGGTTCTTTGGGAACCCAAAAACTCGACACGAGGAATGCACTACCACAACTCCCCGGAAGGTGAGACCACACAGCATATTTGGCTAAAGTTAGCACACAAAAAAGGACTGTGCCCAATAGGGTCAATCCTACAACCCATTAGATATTTGCTACATGGTGAGGCACAAAAATAAATCAATAAGTGGGAAAACAAGGGGTTGTATCGGGTGGCAGATCTATTGGTACAAAATAAAGTAATGACCTATGCCCAAATTCAAGAAAAGGTATTCCCTATTAAGGTACACTGGTACCTGTATTTGCTACTGACCTCTTCTCTCCACACATTTCTCAAATTTACAAATGTCAAAAGTGGGTCCATACTAGAAAATATTTGTAGCTCACAGACCAGACCGAAACACACCATCTCCAGACTGTATATAGATATTCAAAAACTGAAATCCAAAACTAAAACAACATTAATGCTCAAATGGGAAGGAGAACTAGAAATAACTTTGGACACAGACACATGGTATGATATTTTTTATGCAGCTACTAAAGTCCAGAAAATTTGTAAGACTATCTTCAATGCTCAGCTACCTATTAAACGAACAAATACACCTTACCATTACACAGGTGTTGCTTCATGATAGAATTCAGAAGTTTAATAGACCTATCAACACCTTCATCAGAATATTATGCACGACAGTTAGAACATGCATAGCAAAATACTGGAAGGTAGGTGCACCGCCATGGGTGGAAATGAAAAATAAGATACAACACACATACAACATGTATGAATGTGCGGCATGGTCACTGGGCACAAATGATATCAATGATGAGATATGGTTTTACTGGAACCTTAGAGATGGTTCTCACTACTCTATTCAAAATATGTTAGGAATTAATAAATAGTAATCTGAATTCAACTGAATTTTACATAAATATAGAGCTGGTAACCTAGTCTGTGGCATCCGGACACTTGGTTTGTTTAATTAAGTTGGTTTTAGTTATTTGTTAAAATGTTTGTTCAATTTAAATTAACTCTCAATGTGCAGCTACGGAGTTCACAGTGGAACAGGTCGGGAAAAAATATAAGAGGAATTTGGAAAGTTGATAGATAGATAGATATGACTAATTTCGGAGGAAACTGGAAAGAGGGAAAAAGTGGCAAGTGAGTCACAATGTCATATTTAAAGAGGTGCCGATACTTGTGTTATGTCTCCTGTTATTATGTACTGTATGTAAAATTTTAAAGCTGCACAAACAAAATATTTTCAATAAAAAGATTTAAATATAAAGGGACATGAACCCCAAGTTTTTTCTCTTATGATTTAGAAAGAGCGTGCAATTTTAAACAACTTTCCAATTAAATTATATTATCTAATTTGCATCATTCGTTTGATATCCTTTGTTGAAACGATTATCTAGATAGGCTCAGAAGCTGCTGATTGGTGGCTGCACATAGATGCCTTGTGTGATTGGCTCACCCATGTGCATTGCTATTCCTTCAACAAAGGATATCTGACGAATGAAGCAAAGCAAATAATTGAAATAAATTGGAATGTTGTTTAAAATTGTACTCTCCATCTGAATCATAAAAAAAAGAAACATTTATGGCTTCATGTCCTTTTAAGCTCAAGAATGGCAGCGCCGAATGAGAAAATGTGCAGCTTCTCTAACCGGCTAAAATAAAATGATAACTCTAAAGAGAGATGCACGTAAAGATTATAAAAAACAATAGAATGATGAGTGCTTTTACCTAGCAGTTCAATGTCCCTTTAAACATACCTTGGATTGAAAAATGTCTTGCAATAGTATTCTAGGTCTTTATAGCTTCAGGATAGTATAGGCTTGTAGGTCTATTTAAAGGGACAGCCTACTTGATTATTTTTTTATTGTTTAAAAAGATAGATAGCTCCTTTACTATTGTCCAGCTTTGCATAACCAACATTGCTTTATTAATATACGTTATCACCTCTGTTTGCCTGTTTCTAAGCCCCTGCATGCCTCCCCTTATCTCAGTGCTTTTTATTAACCTTTTAAATCTTGCACAACAGCCAGACAGTGCTAGCCCCATATGTGTAATATAGATAACACTGTGCTCACTCCCATGGAGAATAATAATTATGCAAGAACCAGCACAGATTGGCTAAAATGCAAGATTGTATAAAGCACTGAGATATGGGGCAGTCTGAAGAGGATTTGATACAGGTAATCATAGAGCTACAAAGTTGTACAAAACTGGGGAATGGTTAATAAAGGGATTATTTATCTTTTTAAACAATAACAATTTTCAGGTAGACTGTCCCTTTAAATTACATATTGAAATATCGTCTTTTAATGGCAACTCAGTAGTTTATTGTGTAATGTTAAACAAATATTTTATAAAACATACACCTGGAAATACATTTTCATTCAAAATTCAAGCCACATTTTAAGAAAAAAATCATGGTAACTGTTCTGTAGCACTCATCTAAAATAGCACAACAAAATCCTTGTTTTTGCTTCATCAGTCAACTATATTCCTAAAACTACATTTGCACTTTGAGCACCATAAATGTTTACATTAATCCCCATTGATGCCACAAACTTATTTTTTAAAATACAAATGATGGTTGAAATGTTTTTCTAGAACTGTGTGTCCGTTCAGCTATGAGGTTTAATGAGCTTTAATATACAAAAGCCCATATACCAAAGCTTTTAGCACTAATGTACAACTGTAATGTTCTGTGCTATTATAATGTTGGAAAGGAAAATATAAATGTATTACTTTTCTCACAGTGCCCTCTAGTGGTCAGTATGCAAAATCTCTGTAGGAAAGCTAATTTTATCCTGAAGCACTTGATGTCAGTAAAGTAAATTACGCAGCCTAATAATCCGTAAAAGTCACTATTGATATAATGATAAAAAAGAAGCTAACATTGTTTTTCCATTTACTACAGACTTAAAAGTAGTTTTCGGGGTGGGGGGGATTTGAAGGCTACTCAATGTGATAACTTGTTATTTTTCTTTTCTCTTTTATTGATTTTTTTCAGAAACGGCCAACACTTTGCAGTATGCTTGTTTATTTTTACTTGCTTCAGTCTCAAAGTCTTAAAGGTACATTCTTTATATATGAATTTTATTTATCACCAACTGAGCACTAAATTGCAAAATATCTACATCCAATGTAAATGTTTTAAACTCATTTAACAATTACAGACTTTCCCCCCGAAATATATACAGTTTTGCTAATCAATATCAAGGAGATCTCTTTAAAGGGAGATCCCTTAAAGATCCTGGAGGAATTCATGTTCCTGGTCTTTGCTTTAGCCAGTTAGGTAAAGATGTGGACGACCGTATTTTTAAATGAGGAGGGGGGCAAAAAAACAGCATATCATAAAAATAATTATATATCAAATTAGGCACTATTGCATCAAAGTAGTGGCATTCACACTTGCTGACTGACATTACTACCTGGATATAGGTTTTAATTAAAGCAATATGACAGAATTAGTGAATGATAATAGTGAAACTTAGACTATTTGACAACTAGAGGGGACATTCAAAGATGTCTGGTATATTTCCCTCATCTCGTAAAACATGCACTGGTCACACCTATCCTCAAAAAAACTCTCGATCCAACCTCCTCATCCAACTACCGCCCTATTTCCCTGCTCCCTCTTGCCTTAAAGCTTCTTGAAAAGCTAGTATATGCACGTCTATCCCATTTCCTTACATTAACCTCCCTTCTTGACCCACTGAAATCTGGATTTCGCCCCCTACACTCTACAGAGACATCAATTGTTAAGGTTACCAACAATCTATTTACAGCAAAATCCAAAGGCCACTTCTCTCTGCTTATCCTCCTTGATCTGTCTGCAGCCTTTGATACTGTCGACCACCCTCCTTTTCTCCAAATCCTCCATTCCTTCAGCATCTGTGACACAGCTCTCTCGTAGCTCTCTTCCTATATATCTAACCATACCTTTAGTGTAGCCTTCTCTGGGGCATCCTCTGCCCCGTTACCTCTTTCTGTTGGGGTACCACAAGGCTCTGTCCTTAGTCCCCTTCTCTTCTCAATCTACACGTTATCATAAGGTTCCTTAATGAAGTCCCACGGGTTTCATTATCATTTGTATGCCAATGACACACAAATCTACCTCTCTGCTCCAGAACTATGTCCTTCCTTGCTAACCCACTAACTGTCTCTCTCATATCTCATCTTGGATGCCCTCTCACTACCTCAAGCTAAATATCTCCAAAACTGAGCTCCTTATTTTCCCCCTTCTTCCAAAATCTCCATATGCACGATGTCTTGGGGTCACACTTGACTCAGATATCTCTTTCATTCCTCACATTCTGTCCTTGGCTAAAGCCTGCCGCTTCCACCTTAAAAAATATCTCTAGAATTAGACATTTCCTTACACAAGACACAACTAAGATTTTAATCCACTCTCTAATCCTTTCCCGCCTCGACTACTGCAACTCCATCCTTTCTGGTCTCCCTATCTGCCGACTAGCTCCTTTACAAACCATAATAAATGCCTCTGACAGGCTCATCTTCCTTACATGTCGCTCTTCATCTGCTGCACTTCTCTGCCAATCCCTTCACTAGCTTCCTCTTGCCTCCAGGGCATTGTGCAATGGACCTAATCTGATTATCACCAGAATATCAGTATATGAGTAAGTGACTATATATATATACATACAGACACACACACACACACATATATATATATATATATATATATATATATATATATATATATATATTCAGAAGAAGAGGTCATTTTCTTATCTCCAAAACATCACAATACATTTTGGAAAATCCTGAAGTGCTTTCTACCTTCTTTCCTATTTTTGTATGCCAGCAACTTTCTATGTTTACTCCTATTATTCATTTCTCTTCATTCTCTTTGTATCTTTATTTGAAAAGCAAAAATGTAAGCTTAGAAACTGGTCCATTTTTGGTTCAGCACCTGGGTAGCACTACCAATCAACAAGTGCTACCCAGGTGGTGAACCAAAAATGGGCTGGCTAAGGCTTAAAAGCTTACATTCCTGCTATTTCGAATAAAGATACCAAAAATGATAATAGGAGTAAATTAGAAAGCTGTTTAAAATTGCATGCTCTATCTGATTCATGAAATAACATTTTCTTTTTATTTAAAAGGTTTTTATTGAGCATCATAAAAAGATATACACAACAAGTTTCATTGAGAAGACATGGATATCAGATGGTTACATACTTTCAATAAAAACAATTTTAACATGGGCTAAATCTTGTACATTAAGATGTGCAGATATGTAGCTCCCTGAATGAGAGCAGTAGAAAGTCCATTCATTATTCCCATCAATATAAGTAGTGCTCAGTTTTATTTATTTTCCTGACATAAAGAGAAAGTTGTAATAACAAATATCACAAAGGAAGACCCAACAGAGGACTTTAAACAGCGATAAAGTTTCATCAACAAATATCAAAAGTTGTGTGTAAGTATATTTTGTGGTAAGTCTGAGTAGAGAAGGAGACGGGCAGGTGGAGAGGGGGAAAGAAGAAGAAGAAAGAGAGAGAAAAAAAGGGGATAAAATACACATCTCGAGGAAGGAAAGGTGAGGGAGGAGATAGGAAGGGGCAAAGGCGGGCCCAATAACAGTAGCTGGCAGATTTTATAAGGTTGTAGGGGGATTCCATAGCTCTAGCATTGATTCGTTAATATCTAATTTCCCATTTTTCATGTATCGATATCTTTCAATCTGTAATAGGGAGGAAACCTGACTTCTCCATTCTGCCAATGTGGGGACGGCCCTGGATTTCCATTTCCGTGGGATAAGAGTTTTAGCGCTATTTAACATGAGATATAGTAGAGACCTTTTAGGTTTACTCTGTATCCTGGTTAGATGAAGAAAAATGAGGACGCACGGGTCATTTGGAATTTGTAACTTAAGTTTTTCATTTATTTCAGAAATCACATCAGGCCTCAGAGAACCCAAGTTCTCGCATGACCATCACATGTGTGTTAGATCAGCCTCCTCCCCACATCCCCGCCAACACCTCCCGCCCCCCCTCCCGTAGATGAGGAATATTCTAGCAGGGGTTAAGTACCACCTAGCCATTAGTTTGTAGTTCATCTCCATAATCCTAGAAGAGACAGTAGCTTCCTTCATTCGCTTGAAGGCCCTATCCCAATCCTGGGGGTCAATTTGTCTGTCCCAGGTATCTCCAGAATAATAGATTAGCAGAGGATGGAGTCAAAATTAATAAGAGGTTGCTTGCAAAAGCTAGTCACTCAGGAGAGAATCCACAAACAACTTTACTTAACTATCGTGCTACACCACTGGAAGGAGGAAAGTCTCCAGCAGAACAGTTTTTTGCCAGGCAGATAAAAAGTAAATTACCTCAGTTGGTTCTTACCCAGTACCATGCAAATCACACAAATTGACGATGTTGTGAAAGTCTCGACAGGACAAAAATGGGACAATGAAGCTGTTGTGCTGCATAAAGTGGTAGAATGGTCATTTGAAGTGAAAACCACAGAAGGTTTAGTTCTTAGAAATCATAGACATTTACTGAATATATCAAAATGTGCAGGGTCCAAAATTCTGCCAACTGACATGGGATTGTTTAGTGATACAGATGAATTATTGAGGGCTGAAGATGAAAGGTTATTACCTGAGGAAAATAGAACATTTAGGACATGACATATTGCCATTTCATGTAGCTCATGTGGAAGAACTTGAGAGAGCAGTGATCATTAACAATTAACTAAATGACACTAAAACGTCTCTACCAGAATCACCAATTGTTAACAAATATACATCTAGTGGCAGAGATATCAGAAAGTCACAAAGACTTATTGAGGAATGTTGAGAATTAAACGTGTCAGTTAGGTTTGATTGTTAGTTATTTGTTGTCATGTTTGCTGTTATATTTATATTGTTTATTATTTGTTTTTGTTTCTAAAAAGGGGGAAGATGTGTTGAGTATAGTTTGTAACAAATTTGCATTATATCATTGCTACAGGAAGTGAGTTCAAGGGGGTAGGGGTTACAGAAAACCGGAAGAGTTCCAGTGCAGTCTAGTTGTATTGCTGCTTGTCATGTCATAAAGTGGTTAAAAAGCAGCCTGTCTCTGTCATCATCAGTTATAGAAACAAGCAGACAACACAAAGAGTGGCAAAAAAAATTGCACACAAAATCATAATCTATACATGCAAAAAGGCAAATGTGTATTATCTGCCCGCAGCAGCTATCATGACAAACTGTGCAATTATACAACAATCAACCTCTGCTCCTGTACTCGGATCACAGTGGTTTCATTGTGTGAAACTTGCACATGCTAAGACTAGGGTTGCCACCTGTCCCTTAAAATACAGAACACTTATAAGTTACACATGCTGCAGGGTGTACAGGTAAGAATATGAATAGTGCTGTCCAGAAACACAATACATGTTCCTCCCTGCACACCCTGCAGCATGTGTAACTCATACGTGTCCAGGAAAACATGGGTGAGGTGGCAACCCTAGCTAAGACACTCATGTAACCCTAGATAACCTGGAAACAGTGCAACACATCCCAACATTGAAAATTCACCACGTTTTGCCGGTGTACGGTTTCCACTACCCCACCTTTACAATGCCCCTGAATGATAGAAGTCCTGGAGTAATAGCAGAAAAACAGGAAGAAAGGCTGCGTTTGTGTGTTTTATAAATATAATGTTAATAATGACAAGACCTGTATATTACCCTTCTACTGTATACAGAGGAATGCATTTCTAGATATAAATTGCAGCATACAAATTACAATAGAACACACACATTTATATTATTCACACATTAAATGTAAAAATATTTAAAAAATTTCCCTTACAGTCAAACTTTCTGATAACTATGGCTGTGAAAGGTATGTAACATGGCCCCTACGGAGTACACGGGGGCAGGACTCCAGTTTGCTGCCCTCTTTGCTGCTCAGCATGCTGAGGCTGGGATGTTCGGCAAACCCTGCATAGCAGCTCAGATTTGCTAAAGGAGTGGAGTTGCTGCCAGAGCAAAGTAGGGGAAAGAAACTTTAGCGATTCACAGGTCACAGTAACAATTGTCAGTAGCTTGCAAACCCTGACAGCAGTGTTCACATTAATATATAATACACAAACCTCTAAACCAGCAATTTCTGTGGGATTGTCATGGGTTTGAGATATCTGCTCCACTTGTCGGCTGCAGCTTTACAGGGACTTCCACAGCTCTGACTGGGCCCCTCCCTGTTTTTACCATAAAAGACATAGCCACGAGCACTACTCCCCTTCGCCTTACTTTGATGCATGCTGCCATGGTCTACAGAGACACATTATGTTACTGATATAAATAAAATAAAAATATGTTTTATATTATTTATTTCAGCTTACAACACGGTCCGAAAAGCAGTATAACAATTTCACACGCACACCAAGAGGCCGAATTATCAAACCGTCAACTATGCTGCATTCGACGGCAAAAATACGCTCGCCTGACATCGCCTAACATCGTGGCCGTGGACCTGCACGTGCACCAAGTACGGGGCGATGAGCAGCGGACTGTTGTAAACTAACAGTCATCGATCTCGCTGCTATTCAGCTTTTTCCCAACTTTATTTATGCCCTGTCACTAAACACTGCCACCATACTAAAATGTTTAACCCCATCCCGCCGCTCCCGGACCCCGCAGCAACTAAATAAAGTTATTAACCCCAATCCCGCTGCTCCCGGAGCCCACTGCAACTAAATAAAGTTATTAACCCCTATCCCTCCGCTCCCGGAGCCCACCGCAACTCTAATAAAGTTATTAACCCCTATCCCTCCGCTCCCGGAGCCCACTGCAACTCTAATAAAGTTATTAACCCCTATACCCCCTCTCCCGGACCCCTCCGCAACTAAATAAATGTATTAACCCCCTAAACCCCTGGCCTCCCACATCACTACCACTTACTAAACCTATTAACCCCTAAACTGCCAGCCCCCCACAACACCATAAACTAAATTAAGCTATTAACCCCTAAACCTAACAACCCGCTAACTTTACATTAAATATTAACTCATCCCTATCTTATAATAAATTTAAACTTACCTTTAGAATTAAAATAAACTATATTAAACTACTAATTAACCTACCCTAACTATTATCCTACAATTACATTAAATTACATTAAACTATTAATTAACCTACCCTAACTATTATACTAAAATTACATTAAACTATATTAAACTATTAATTAATCTACCCAAACTATTATACTAAAATTACATTAAACAATTAAATTAACTATATTACATATTTAAAAACCCTAACCCTACTCAAGTTATTTAAATCTACTATTAAAAATTACTAATTTACGAAAAAAAATCACAACTAAGTTGCACAAAATAAAAAACACTAAGTTACACAAAATAAAAAAACACTAAGTTACACAAAATAAAAAACAAATTTTTAAACTAATTACACCTAATCTAATAGCCCTATCAAAATAAAAAAGCCCCACCAAAATAAAAAAAAAAGCTAGCCTACAATAAACTATCAATGGCCCTTAAAAGGGCCTTTTGCGGGGCATTGTCCCAAAGAAATCAGCTCTTTTACCTGTAAAATAAAATGCAAACACCCCCCAACAGTAAAACCCACCACCCACACAACCAAACCCCCAAATAAAAACATATCTAAAAAACCTAAGCTCCCCATTGCCCTGAAAAGGGCATTTGTATGGGCATTGCTCTTAAAAGGGCATTTAGCTCTTTTTCAGCCTAAAGTCCCTAACCTAAAATTAAAACCCACCCAATAAACCCTTAAAAAAACCTAACACTAACCCCCGAAGATCCACTTACAGTTTTCGAAGACCGGACATCCATCCTCATCCAAGCAGCAGAAGTCCTCAGCGAAGCCGGCAGAAGTCTTCATCCAAGCGGGCCGAAGTCTTCATCCAAGCCGGCCTAAGTCTTCATCCAGACGGCATCTTCTATCTTCATCAATCCGGCGCGGAACGGCTCCATCTTCAAGACATCCGGCGCGGAGCATCCTTTTTTTCTGACGTCTCTTGAAGAATGAAGTTTCCTTTAAATGACGTCATCCAAGATGGCATCTATTACATTCCGATTGGCTGATAGAATTCTATCAGCCAATCGGAATTAAAGAAGAAAAAATCCTATTGGCTGTTGCAATCAGCCAATAGGATTGAGCTTTCATCCTATTGGCTGATCCAATCAGCTAATAGGATTGAGCTTGCATTCTATTGGCTATTCCAATAAACCAATAGAATGGGCACTCAATCCTATTGGCTGATTGCAATAGCCAATAGGATTTTTTACCCTTTAATTCCGATTGACTGATAGAATTCTATCAGCCAATCAGAATGTAAGAGACGCCATCTTGTATGACGTCATTTAAAGGAAACTTCATTCTTCAAGAGACGTCGGAAGAGGATGCTCCGCACCGGATGTCTTGAAGATGGAGCCGTTCTGTGGCGGATGGATGACGATAGAAGATGCCGTCTGGATGAAGAATTCGGCCGGCTTGGATGAAGACTTCAGCCCGCTTGGATGAAGACTTCTGCCGGCTCTGCTGATGACTTCTGCCACTTGGATGAGGATGGATGTCCGGTCTTCGAAAACTGAAAGTGGATCTTCGGGGATTAGTGTTATTTTTTTTTAAGGGTTTATTGGGTGGGTTTTAATTTTAGGTTAGGGACTTTGGGCTGAAAAAGAGCTAAATGCCCTTTTAAGGGCAATGCCCATACAAATGCCCTTTTCAGGGCAATGGGGAGCTTAGGTTTTTTTAGATAGGTTTTTATTTGGGGGGGTTGGTTGTGTGGGTGGTGGGTTTTACTGTTGGGGGGGGTGTTTGTATTTTATTTTACAGGTAAAAGAGCTGATTTCTTTGGGGCAATGCCCTGCAAAAGGCCCCTTTAAGGGCCATTGATAGTTTATTGTAGGCTAGGTTTTTTTTATTTTGGGGGGGGCTTTTTATTTTGATAGGGCTATCAATATGTAATATGTAATATAGTTAATTTAATTGTTAGTTTAATGTAATTTTAGTATAATAGTTAGGGTAGGTTAATTAATAGTTTATTATAGTTTAATGTAATTTTAGTATAATAGTTAGGGTAGATTAATTAATAGTTTAATATAGTTTAATGTAATTTTAGTATAATAGTTAGGGTAGGTTAATTAGTAGTTTAATATAGTTTATTTTAATTCTAAAGGTAAGTTTAAAAATGTATTATAAGATAGGGATGAGTTAATATTTAATGTAAAGTTAGCGGGTTGTTAGGTTTAGGGATTAATAGCTTAATTTAGTTTATGGCGATGTGGGGGGCTGGCGGTTTAGGGGTTAATAGGTTTAGTAAGTGGTAGTGATGTGGGAGGCCAGGGGTTTAGGGGTTAATACATTTAAATTAGTTGTGGCGGGGTCTGGGAGCGGAGGGATAGGGGTTAATGACTTTATTAGAGTTGCGGTGGGCTCCGAGAGTGGCGGGATAGGGGTTAATAACTTTATTTAGTTGCAGTGGGCTCCGGGAGCGGCAAGATAGGGGTTAATATATTTATTTAGTTGCGGCGATATCGGGGGCGGCAGATTAGGGGTTAATACATTTATTTAGTTGCGGCGGTGTCGGGGAGCGGTGGGATTGGAGTTAATATATTTATTTAGTTGCGGCGGGGTCCGGGAGCATTAGAATAGGGGTTAATAACTTTATTTAGTTGCGGTGGGCTCCGGGAGTGGCAGGATAGGGGTTAATAACTTTATTTAGTTGTGGTGGGCTCCTGGAGTGGCAGCATAGGGGTTAATAAATTTTATGTAGGTGGTGGGGATGTCGGGCGGCAGATTAGGGGTGTTTAGACTCGGAGAACATGTTAGGGTGTTAGGTGTAAACGTAATTTGTTTTCTAGCATAGAAATCAAAGGGATATCTGGCAGCATCATAAGCTTTCAGACTCCCATTGATTCCTATGGCATCCGCGGCCTCCAGGGTGGCGGGTTGAAAAGCAGGTACGCTGGGCCGGAATAGTGGCGAGCGTACTTGTTAGATATTTGATAACTTGCAAAAGTTGTCAGATAGTGACAAATTTGTATTCGGAACATCTGTAATGATGTAAGCATCGATCTGTGTCGGATTGAGACCGGCGGATCATATGTTACGTCACAAATTTCAACTTTTGCCGGTCTGTAGGCTTTGATAAATGGGTCGAATCAGGCTTGCCACAATTACGCTGCGGAATTCCAGCACATTTGCGGTTGACGGTTTGATAAATATCCCTCCAAGAGTGCATTATACATTAGGGTGTAAGATGAGTATGCAGCAAGAGCGTTTTATGACCTAGGCCAGCCATTTCAAACTGTGGGACATGCCTCCCCCGGCCGGCGCTAGGGCAGATAAGGGGAGGCGCAGGACCAGCAATTAGCTGCAAAATGGTAAGTGCTGCAAGTGCATTGAACCCGTACACCGTAACTGACTGGAGGGTCTATCACTGGTGTAAGTACAATCTTTATTTATTTTTAACACTGGCTACTACTACTTGCATGTCCACCCTATCGTCTCTATAAAAGGCTGTGACAAGTACAGTGAGCGTTAGAGCGCTCAGGCTTTTACAGAGAAGAAGTGGATGTGTAAGGAGCTGCGTTGAAGGTTTTGAAGGCTGCTGCTGTTTTGTGAACAGTGAGACAGGAGGACATGCGCGCTTTCAGGACTCATCCTCTGTACAATATATTGCTCTGTACAAGCAATATATTCTTAAACCTATAATTCACTTTTGGTATAATGAATAGATAATATAAAGGGCCAGACTTGGGAACTGGTCCGCACATTTCTGTGGTGAAGGGGAGGCAGACAAAGTATGAACACTGCCCGTATGTACTATTACACAAGCATTTACTTTTGCAGCAACTCCTCTTATTCCTGCGCTACCAGTCATGTGAGATCAGAGCCTGTCAATCAAGTTTATTTGGGGTGATTTATTTCTGCCACCTAAGAGTTGACAGTGAAATTAGAAACAGTGGTCATATGACAGCTGCTTCTTACATTGCGGTAGGCAGCCTCTTAAGGGCTTTAAAGTTTGCTGCTTATTACATGGAGCCTTTGATGAGAATGGGGGTGTAATGTCAATGGATAGTAGCGTGGCCTGTGGCCGTTATTATCTATGTCGCAGTTACTAAGTAAGATGTGTTGTGCAAGCTGTATACTTCTATCCTCTGCAATAAAATAGCGTTGTACCTTTTAGGCTGTGTCCTGCATCTCATGACATGGAGTCAGAAGTACTTGCCTGCGCTTCTGTTTCCTGAGTAATGACAATGTCAACGTTTACCCCACTTGAGCCTTTTGATTACTCTCAGCCTGCAGCTTGGCCCACATGGCGTCCGCGGTTTCAACGCTTTAGAATTGCTTCTGAGCTGGACAAGTAGAGTGGTGAATTACAAGTTAGTTCTCTTTTATACCCTATGGGGAAAGATGTGGAGCCAGTGTTTAATGCCTTTACATTCTAAGAATAGGTATGAATATGTAATGCTCATGGGATACTCCTCTATCAGACCGAACTCGGCCAGTAGTCTTGTTATCCCAGCGTCGAGCCGGAATGATAGGGAATATCCCAGAGCACAGTAGGTTTCCAAGATGAGATAAATGGCACTCACCACAGGCAGGACAGTCCTTGGCAGCAACAGGCAGGAAAACAGAGACAAACCACTAGGGTGGTCAGGCAGGCAGGGTTCAGCAACAGAAAGGCAGTCCAGGGGTAAACCACTAGGATGGTCAGGCAGGCAGGGTTCGGCAACAGTAAGGTAGTACAGGGGTAAACCACTAGGATGGTCAGGCAGGCAGGGTTTGGCAACAGTGAGGCAATCCATGGCAGATAGGGGTTAACAGGTAGAGTGGTCAGACTGACAGAGTTCAGCAACAATATCAATCAAACAGTTAAGGGTTAAAGAGGCAGAGTGGTCAGACAAGCAAAGTTCAGCAGCAGTATCAATCCATTAGTTAAGGGTTAAAGAGGCAGAGTGGTCAAACAAGCAGGGGTCAGCAACAAAAAAACAATCCAGCATACAAATCAATAACACCCAGGAGAACAGTAAGTAACACCTATATTTGGGCAGTGATAGGTAGGACTGAAGTTACTTACATAGGTACAGGATTCGCGCCTCAGGAGATCCAGACCGGCTTCTGCAGGAGGAAGTGTGCGGCGATGACGTCACAGCCGCACGCAAAGAGTAGTCAACCCCCCACCTAGGCAACGAGCATACAGCAGGCGCCGTAACCTTGGAAAAGCTAGAGCGATGCGGTGCGACAGAATAGTTATGAACAAACTCAGTGCTCCCTTTGTGCCCAAAAGAAATGTGATTCATGAGAGGGCTTTTTTCACAAACGTACTCAGCGTGTGAGAGAATCTGTGGAGTCATTTGTGCGCAGCCTGTATGAACTAGCTGAATTCTGTGAGTTTGGTGTTGCTAAAGAAGAGCAAATCAGAGACAGAATAGTCATAGGAATTGCAAATGCTGAGGTCTCACTGAAGCTACAGTTGGAGGCTGAATTAACATTAGATGGGGCGATTAGGATGGTCCCCAAGAGTGTACTAGTGAAAAAGCAAAGTGCTGATATGAGGTCTGAGATTATTGTTGATGAAGTGCAGCAGTTCATGAGAGCTGCAGGTGAAAGGCACAGTGTGAGCAGTAGGCTAAGGGCCCAGAAGCGGATGTAACCGTACTGATGATCAGAATGTCATATGCCCCGCTAAAGAATTGTAACCGAATGGGCCATTTTGAAGTGGTGTGTAAAACTGAATTCATTAAGGAGATGCAGGTGGATAGTGACCAGGAGGGTCAAGAAGTGTCCTTTGTAGGATCTGTTGTTGAACGGTCTGGTTTAGACAAAGATTGCCGGGTTACCCTTACTGTAATGAGAGCCAAGGTTGCCTTCAAGATTGACACAAGAGCAGATATCACTGTTATGTCCCTTACAGCATTCATAAAACTGCCTCGACAGCCTCAGCTGGCGAAAGTTACAATGAAAGTTCATAGTCCTGGTGGCCGCATCGATTGTGCTGGGAAATTTCTTGCCAGCTGCGAGTACAAGCAGAGGAAATTCACCATGTGGGTACATGTAATTAGAGGTCAATGTGTTAACAACCTATTGAGCAGGAAAGCAGCCTGTGGTTTGGGCCTTGTGGCCAGAGTGAATGAGATCACGGAAGACATGTTTGGTGAATTGGGCCTGATAAATTGCAACCTAGTCCGAATATTACTCAAGGGTGATGCAGTCCCATACAGCATTACTACTCCTCGTAGAATTCCATTCCCGCTCATTCCTCAAGTGGAGAAGGAACTTCTGCGTCTGAAGAATATGGGAGCTATTGAAGAGGTTGTCGAAGCAACTGACTGGTGGGCCTCCATTGTGCCTGTTGCGAAAAAGAACGAAAAGGTACGCACCTGCATGGACTTGAAATGGCTGAATGAGGCGGTGAAAAGAGAGAGATAAATGCTGCTTATGCTTGAAGACATAGCTCCGAAACTGGCTGGGGCAAAGTTCTTCTCTACCCTGGATGCTTCCAGCGGCTTCTGGCAGATACCTCTAGACCCAAAGTGCCGCAAACTGACTACCTTCATTACACTGGTAGGTCGGTTTTGTTTTTGCAGACTCCACTTCGGTATAACCTCTGCTCCTGAAATTTTTAATAGTGAGATGAGTTCCCTCTTAAGGGACCACAAGGGCACGGCAGTCGTCATGGGTGATATTTTAGTGTATGGGTCTACGCTGGAAGAACATGATCAGCTATTGAGCTGAGTGCTGCAGACCATTAGAGAGTCCGGGCTGAAACGAAATAAAGAGAAATGCCACTTTGGAAAATCTGAGTTATGTTATTTTGCGCATATTATCAATGGAGATGGCATCAAGCCGGACCCTAATAAAATCCTTGCTATTGAACAGATAAAAAGTTTTTCTTATGTACACGAGCTGAGACAAATACTGGGCCTTGTGAATTATATGGGCAGGTTCCTACCAGATTTATCCACAGTACTCCACCCTATCACTGATGTGTTGAAGAAAGATGTTGCCCGGGTCTGGAGACCTCCACAGGGAGAAGCCTTTATGCAGGTCAAGTCCCTGCTGGGGTCTGCCCCTGTGTTGGGGTTCTACAACCCTTCTAGAAAGACAGTGGTTAGTGCTGATGCAAGCAGTTATGGGCTAGGGATTGCCCTCTTGCAGCTGAATGAGAACAAACTACAGCCCATCGCCTACTGCTTCCATACACTGACAGTTGCAGAATCTAAATACGCCCAAATCGAGAAAGAGTGCCTGGCTGCAGTTTGGGCCTGTGAGCGCTTCCAGCATTACCTAGTGGGTTGAGAGAAATGTAGTCTTGAAACTGACCATAAACTGCTAGTCCCTCTAATCAATTCCTATGATATTGACAAGACACCCCTAAGATCCCAGAGACTTCTGATGAGGCTACTCAAGTTCAACGTTCAGGCAGTGCATGTGCCAGGGAAACAACTGGTGGTGGCAGATACACTTTTCAGGCTCCCACTGGCTGCTGCTGAAGGATCTTCAATGGAATCAGATGTGAAAGTGTATGTGGATTCAGTTCTGGCATCCAAATCTATCTTGTCAGGAAAGCTAGAGCAAATAAGAAAGGAGATACGTTTAGATACAGATCTTCAAGAAGTTATTAAGTACATAAAGAAAGTTTGGCCAGAGAGCCGGGCAGCCTGGATGTCTTTAAGCTCTTACCAGTCAGAGAGGTCACAGCTCACGGAGCTGGATGGTTTAGTGCTGTTCCAAGACAGTATTGTTGTTCCTGTCAGCATGCGGCAGATGTTAAGCAGGATTCACAATGGCCACTTGGGCATTACAAAGTGCAGAGAAAGGGCAGCTACGGTGATATGGTGGCCTGGGAACAGTACTGTCATTGGAAGCCACGTGTCAAAATGTACCTTTTGCCGGGACTGCTGGCCTACTCAGAGAAGAGAGCCTTTGATTTCTACCCCGCTGCCCGCAGGCCTGTGGCAGAAGATAGCTGCAGATTTGTGCAAACTGCATGGGAAGAAGTACCTAGTTGTGATTGACTACTATTCCAGGTATTTGGAGTTTGCACCCTTGAATGAGATCACCAGTCAAGCCGTTATCACTTGTCTCAAAAGCTTGTTCGCCCGGTGGGGCATACCAATGGAGTTAGTGAGTGATAACGGAATGCAGCTTGCTTCCATGGAGTTCAGTTCTTTCAGCAGCGAATATGATTTTGTCCATTCTACGTCAAGTCCGCCTTACTCGCAGGCCAATGGAATGGCCGAAAGTACAGTTTAAACAACCAAGTTCATTTTGAAGCAATCTGAGCCGTACCTAGCTCTCTTGGTCTATAGGGCGACTCCCATCCAAGCCACAGGCTTTAGCCCGGCACAGTTGATGCTAGGATGTCAGATCTACACTACACTACCCTCTGTGGGTGTTTTCCAGCCAGCCCACTTTGTTCCTCGGGACAGGGTCCTTAGGAGGGATGAAGAGGTGAAAAGGGGATACCGATTCGTAAACGACAGAAAACACTCCGTGAGGCCCTTGCAGGAGCTGTATGGGGGCCAAAATGTCAAAGTTAAGCTGAATGATGAGAAGATATGGAAGACACTTGCTACAGTAATAGGACACTCTCCAGAACCAAGGTCTTATGTAGTCCTTACTGATGGAGGTACAGTCACACATCAAAATAGAAGACATCTTCAGCCAGTACCTGAGAGTTTGGGACTGGATGCCTCAGCAAGACCACAGTCAGGATACTTCTTTGCTTCCAGCAGACTCTCAATCACCTTCTTCTGTATCAGAAGACATTTTCATGTAAAATGACGCCAAGTGGAAGAGTGGTGAAACCTCCAGCCCGTTATCAGGATTAACACTGTAATTAGAGCAGTGACCAGAAGAATGGGCAGAATAATCCCATGGTCACTGTGGACTAGGGTAGTCTACCCCGATACCCAAGTCAGGATTGTATTTCTTGTTATTTATATATATTATCTTATACTTTGTCATTTGTTGTACACTAAAAAAAAAATGTATGCTTACTGTATACCTTGTTATTTGTTGTATGTTTTATTCTTTGAAAAAGGGGAAGATGTGATGTGAGTGGGGGGTGATGTCACCGGATGGGGCATGACCTGTGTCCGTTATTATCTATGTTGCAGTTACTAAGTTAGATGTGTTGTGCAAGCTGTTTACTTCTATGCCCTGGAATAAAATAGTGTTGTACCTTCTATGCTGTGTCCTGCATCTCATGACAGATCCCATAAAGTGGTTATGAATTGAAGTCCTAAAATGGTCAATTTTCATACAAACCTACACAATCCACAACCTCATGATAATTGAAATGTGTCTTTTTTAAAGCATAACTTTACAGAATATGAAGTAGATATATCTGTCTTGCAGAATATGTGGTAGGAACTAGTACTATATATATATATGTGATACACATAATTATTATTTGATTATTATTATCATGTATTTGTAGAGAGCCAACAGATTCCACAGCACTATAAACATAGGCGGTATACAAGATAACATTTATAGGGATCAAATGGGTAGAGGGCCCTGCCGAGAGTTGCACTGTTGTAGTCGGCTCTTATGAAGGTGACCTACAAACAGCTGGGCTCATAGGCTTACATGCTATGGGATTCAAGGGGATAGCAATGGAATTAGGAAGGTTAGCGATGCAACCCTGAATAGAAGAGTCTTTAGGGAGCGCTTGACCCTTTCAAAACTAGGAGAGAGTCTTGTGGAGCGGGGCAGAGAGTTCCACAAGATGGGAGCCAGTCTGGAGAAGTCCAGTAAACGGGAAAGTGAGGAGGTAACAAGAGAGGAGGAGAGTAGGAGATCAGTATGGGAGAGTATGTGGAGGCAAGGTTTGAGATGTAGGGGGGAGCAGTGCAATTGAGGGCTTTGTATGTCAGAGTGAGAATTTTGTGTTTAATCCTGGAGGCAAGAGGAAGCCAGTGAAAGGATTGGCAGAGAGGTATAGCAGATGAAGAGTGTGGTGTAAGAAAGATGAGCCTGGCAGAGGCATTCATTATGGATTGTAAAGTAGCTAGGAGGCAGCTAGGGAGACCAGAGAGGATGGAGTTGCAGTAGTCGATGCGGGAAAGGATGAGAGAGTGGATTAACATCTTAGTTGTGTCTTCTGTAAGGAAATTTTAGAGATGTTTTTAAGGTGGAAGGTGCAGGCTTCAGCCAAGGAATGAATGTGAGGAGTGAAAGAAAGATCTGAGTCAAGTGTGACCCGAAGACATTGGGCATGCGGGAAGGGGCAATGATGAAGTTATTGACAGTTATAGAGAAATGGGGGTAGAGATTTTGGAAGAAGGGGGGGAAATAAGGAGCTCAGTTTTGGAGAGATTTAGTTTAAGGTAGTGAGAGGACATCCAAGAGGAGATATGAGAAAGACAGTTAGTGACACGTGTTAGCAAGGAAGAAGATAGGTCTAGTGCAGAGAGGTAGATTTGGGTGTCATTGGCATACAAATTATATTGAAACCCATGGGACTTTATTAAGGAACCTAATGATGACGTGTAGATTGAAAAGAGAAGGGGACCGAGGACAGAGCCTTGCGGTACCCCAACGAAAAAGGGGTAATAGGGCAGAGGATGTCCCAGAGAATGCTACACTTAAGGTACAGTTAGACAGATAGGAAGAGGACCATGAGAGAGCTGTGTTGCAAATGTCAAAGGATTGGAGGATTTGGAGCAAAAGAGGGTGGCAAACAGTATCAAATGCTGCAGACAGATCAAGGAGGATAAGCAGAGAGAAGTGGCCTTTGGATTTTGCTGTAAGTAGGTTGTTGGTATCCTTAACACAACTATGAGTTATAAATAAACACAATTTTTTTGCAGGACATTGGGGAATAAAGAATTTGCTTTGACATAAAAATGCACATTTCTAGCACTGAAATACTAAACTACTGCATGAGCTTTTGTTTATGCTTATTCTCTGAATAGTTGTTGAGATGCACTAAACATTCAATTATACATCAAGCTATTGTGTGTAATTGCTAGCTGTTTCGATTTACATATTCAATGTTACAGTATGTGATTAAAATTCCCCCTGTCAATTACCATTAAAATATCCAGAATATTTTAGGATAACATTAAAGGGACATATATCTGCAAAATCAATATGCTCTAATGTGTGAACATTTTCTTAGTCAATAATACTTTCCTATACCTATGTGTTTAATCCCTACAAAGACAGATAGTTAAAGAGACTTTAAAGCCAACTTTTTATTTATGCATTAGAAATTATTCCCATCATTGTAACCGACCTGTATATGCATCACATGGTTTAAAAACATTTTATTATTTTGCGGGCCTGGTATACACCCATTGAAAAGCCTCTTAAATGTTATTTTTTTCTAATGACATGGTGAGTCCATGGATCATCATCAATTACTGTTGGGAATATCACTCCTGGCAAGCAGGAGGAGGCAAGGAGCACCACAGCAAAGCTGTTAAATATCACTCCCCTACCCACAATCCCCCAGTCATTCTCTTTGCCTATAGTGCAAGGAGGAGGTGAAGTTTAGGTGTCTGATGAGAGGTTTTCTTCAATCAAGATTTTTTTTTTTTTTAGCAGAGTAAGCTTACTCTGTTCTTTTCTGGGGTCTAGCCTAGTCCACATCAGTCTCTTCAGTAGGGCAGTGTTGGCTTTTGATCACTTGAGAACTTGTGAGGTACAATCCTCACTGCGTTTTCACAAGAATCTGCTGCCCTAACAAGAAAACCTGAGTAGGTTTACTCAGTTTTTCTCTCTTCACAGGTCCATGTGAGGTGCTGCATCCTCTCAAACCTGGTGAGCTGTCCTGTTGCCGGACAGCACTTTCAGGTAAGTGCCATTTTAATTTTCTTTTGCAAGGAGATTGCTGGCCCTTGTTACAGCTAAAATCTGTCTTATTTAATATGGGACTTTATTAAACCTTCATGTTTGGGGTTTCTTTTAGGCAGATTGGGCATTGAGACTGTGAGGTAATTTATGGTGGCTCAGTGTGTTATAGCAGTTTTTATACTTTAACTTTTGGTCATCGAGATTATTGTTGTAAGCCGTTTCTTTCGTCAGTTAGGGCTCTGTAACTGCTCTGTATTTGAAAATTAGCTGCAGGACAGGTAGGTACCTCAATAAAGCTACTGAGGTGTATAGGTAGCCTGAGGTCTATTTGGTTTGTTGAGCTAACACACATTTCTATTTAAATACACAGTACACATTTATTTTTTATTTTCAAACAAAGAATGTTTACACTTTATCCTTATTGTATTACATAAGATGGATCAAGAGGCTTTTCAAACCATTATCCCAGGCAAATTTGCTGATCTCAGTTATGATTTGATGCTCCGGTGGAACCCCCAGTTCCTTTTTGTTCCTCATGCATTGAGAGAACTTTAAGTTATAGAGAGAAAATATTTGACCATGAGCCACCATTATCCCAGGCAACTGCTATTCAGGTGTCTCCTGTTGCAGATTTGCCACAGCTTTCTCTTCAAGCGTCCCAACTTTTTCAGTCTCCACATACAGTGCCCTGTGTTTCCTCTTGCAATCCTGTAGGATTTTCTCTACAAGAAATTGCTTCCCAGATATCTCTTGCGGTTTCTGAGGCCTTGTCAGCTTTCCCCATGTTGCAGGGAAGGCGTAAAAGGAAATTTAAGGAAACAGTTAGTAAGGTTTCAGATCAAGTTCTGACCCTTCCCATAAGCCTGAGGAAAAAGACATGTCGGTAGCATCCGAGGGGGAAATCTCAGACTCAGATAGTGTAATTCCTTCTTCTGATGCTGAAGTGGTATCCTTCAGATTTAAGCAAGAACACCTTCACTTATTACTTAAGGAGGTTTTCGCTACTTTGGATGACTCCGACACAACTATCGTAGTCAATCCTAAAAAGTCTGGTAAATTGAACAAATACTTTGATGTTCCCTCCGCAGTGGAGGTTTTTCCAGTTCCTGACCGTGCTGCAGAGATTATTGCTTGAGAATGGGAAAACATAATGTATGTAAGAACTTACCTGATAAATTCATTTCTTTCATATTGGCAAGAGTCCATGAGCTAGTGACGTATGGGATATACAATCCTACCAGGAGGGGCAAAGTTTCCAAAACCTCAAAATGCCTATAAATACACCCCTCACCACACCCACAATTCAGTTTAACAAATAGCCAAGCAGTGGGGTGATAAAGAAAGGAGTAGAAAGCATCAACAAAAGAAATTTGGAAATAATTGTGCTTTATACAAAAAATCATAACCACCATAAAAAGGGCGGGCCTCATGGACTCTTGCCAATATGAAAGAAATGAATTTATCAGGTAAGTTCTTACATAAATTATGTTTTCTTTCATGTAATTGGCAAGAGTCCATGAGCTAGTGACGTATGGGATAGCAATACCCAAGATGTGGAACTCCACGCAAGAGTCACTAGAGAGAGAGGGATACAAATAAAAACAGCCATTTTCTGCTGAAAAAATTAATCCACAACCCAAAAAAATAAGTTTATTCTCATAAATGAAAGAAAAAAACTTAAATCAAAAGCAGAAGAAAACTGAAACAGCTGCCTAAAGAACTTTTCTAACAAAAACTGCTTCTGAAGAAGCAAATACATCAAAACGGTAGAATTTAGTAAATGTATGCAAAGAGGACCAAGTTGCCGCTTTGCAAATCTGATCAACTGAAGCTTCATTCTTAAAGGCCCACGAAGTGGAGACTGATCTAGTAGAATGAGCTGTAATTCTCTGAGGCGGGCCTGACCCGACTCCAAATAAGCTTGATGAATCAAAAGTTTCAACCAAGAAGCCAAGGAAATAGCAGAAGCCTTCTGACCTTTCCTAGGACCAGAAAATAAAACAAATAGACTGGAAGTCTTCCTGAAATCTTTAGTAGCTTCCACATAATATTTCAAAGCGCTTACCACATCCAAAGAATGTAAGGATCTTTCCAAAGAATTCTTAGGATTAGGACACAAGGAAGGGACAACAATTTCTCTATTAATGTTATTAGAATTCACAACCTTAGGTAAAAATTGAAAAGAAGTCAGCAAAACTGCCTTATCCTGATGAAAAATCAGAAAAGGAGACTCACAAGAAAGAGCAGATAGCTCAGAAACTCTTCTAGCAGAAGAGATAGCCAAAAGGAACAACACTTTTCAAGAAAGTAGTTTAATGTCCAAAGAATGCATAGGCTCAAATGAAGGAGCCTGTAAAGCCTTCAGAACCAAATTAAGACTCCAAAGAGGAGAAATTGATTTAATGACAGGCTTAATACGAACTAAAGCCTGTACAAACCAGTGAATATCAGGAAGTATAGCAATCTTTCTGTAAAATAAAACAGAAAGAGCAGAGATTTGTCCCTTCAAGGAACTTGCAGACAAACCCTTATCCAAACCATCCTGAAGAAACTGTAAAATTCTAGGAATTCTAAAAGAATGCCAAGAGAATTTATGAGAAGAACACCATGAAATGTAAGTCTTCCAAACTCTATAATAAATCTTTCTAGAGACAGATTTATGAGCTTGTAACATAGTATTAATCACTGAGTCAGACAAACCTCTATGACTTAGTACTAAGCGTTCAATTTCCATACCTTCAAATTTAATGATTTGAGATCCTGATGGAAAAATGGACCTTGAGACAGTAGGTCTGGCCTTAACGGAAGTGGCCAAGGCTGGCAACTGGACAGCCGAACCAGATCCGCATACCAAAACCTGTGTGGCCATGCTGGAGCCACCAGCAACACAAATGATTGTTCCATGATGATTTTGGAGATCACTCTTGGAAGGAGAACTAGAGGCAGGAAAATGTAAGCAGGATGATAACACCAAGGAAGTGTCAGCGCATCCACTGCTTCCGCCTGAACATCCCTGGACCTGGACAGGTATCTGGGAAGTTTCTTGTTTAGATGAGAGGCCATGAGATCTATCTCTGGAAGACCCCACATCTGAACAATCTAAGAAAACACATCTGGATGGAGAGACCACTCCCCTGGATGTAAAGTCTGACGGCTGAGATAATCCGCCTCTCTATTGTCTACACCTGGGATATAAACCGCATAGATTAGACAGGAGCTGGATTCCACCCAAGCAAGTATCCAAGATACTTCTTTCATAGCTTGGGGACTGTGAGTCCCACCCTGATGATTGACATATGCCACTGTTGTGATATTGTCTGTCTGAAAACAAATGAACGGTTCTCTCTTTAACAGAGGCCAAAACTGAAGAGCTCTGAGAATTGCACCGGGTTCTAAAATATTTATTGGTAATCTTGCCTCTTGAGATCTCCAAACCCCTTGTGCTGTCAGAGATACCCAAACAGCTCCCCAACCTGAAAGACTTGCATCTGTTGTGATCACAGTCCAGGTTGGCCGAACAAAAGAAGCCCCTTGAACGAAACGATGGTGATCTATCCACCACATCAGAGAGTGTCGTACATTGGGATTTAAGGATATTAATTGTGATATCTTTGTATGATCCCTACACCATTGGTTCAGCATACAAAGCTGTAGAGGTCTCATGTGAAAATGAGCAAAGGGGACCGTGTCCGATGCTGCAGTCATGAGGCCTAAAACTTCCATGCACATAGCCACTGAAGGGAATGACTGAGACTGAAAGTGCCGGCAGGCTGCAACCAATTTTAAATGTCTCTTGTCTGTTAGAGACAGAGTCATGGACACTGAATCTATCTGGAAGTCTAAAAAGGTGACCCTTGTCTGAGGAATCAAGAAACTTTTTGGTAAATTGATCCTTCAACCATGTTTCCGAAGAAACAACACTAGTTGATTTCTGTGAGATTCTGCAGAACGTAAAGACTGAGCTAGTACCAAGATATCGTCCAAATAAGGAAACCCCGCAATACCCTGTTCTTTGATTACAGAGAGTAGGGCACCTAGAACCTTTGAAAAGATTATTGGAGTTGTTGCTAGGCCAAATGGAAGAGCAACAAATTGGTAATGCTTGTCTAGAAAAGAGAATCTCAGAAACTGATAATGTTCTGGATGAATAGGAATATGAAGGTATGCATCCTGCAAGTCTATTGTGGACATATAATGTCCTCGCTGAACAAAAGGCAGAATAGTCCTTATAGTCACCATCTTGAAAGTTGGTACTCTTACATAACGATTAAAAATTTTCAGATCCAGGACTGGTCTGAATAAATTTTCCTTCTTTGGGACAATGAATAGATTTGAATAAAACCCCAAACCTTGTTCCTGAAAAGGAACTGGCATGATTACCCCTGAAGACTCCAGGTCTGAAACACACTTCAGGAAAGCCTGAGCTTTTACTGGATTTGCTGGGATACGTGAGACAAAAAATCTTCTCACAGGAGGTCTTACTCTGAATCCTATTCGATACCCTTGAGAGACAATGCTCTGAATCCATTGATTTTGGACAGAATTTATCCAAATATCCTTGAAAAACCTTAATCTGCCCCCTACCAGCTGAGCTGGAATGAGGGCCGCACCTTCATGCGGACTTAGGGGCTGACTTTGGTTTCTTAAATGGCTTGGATTTATTCCAATTTGAGGAAGGCTTCCAATTGGAAACAGATTCCTTGGGGGAAGGATTAAGTTTTTGTTCCTTATTTTGACGAAAGGAATTAAAACGGTTAGAAGCCTTAGATTTACCCTTAGGTTTTTTATCCTAAGGCCGAAAAACTCCCTTTCCCCCAGTGACAGTTGAAATAATAGAATCCAACTGAGAACCAAATAAATTATTACCTTGGAAAGAAAGAGATAGTAATCTAGATTTAGATGTCATATCAGCATTCGAAGATTTAAGCCACAAAGCTCTTCTAGCTTATATAGCTAAATACATGGATCTAACATCAATTTTGATAATATCAAAAATGGCATCACAAATAAAATGATTAGCATATTGCAGTAAGCGAATAATGCTAGATATGTCAGAATCCAATTCTTGTTGCGCTAAATTCTCCAACCAGAAAGTTGATGCAGCTGCAACATCAGCCAAAGAAATTGCAGGTCTGAGAAGATGACCTGAATATAAATAGGCCTTCCTTAGATAAGATTCAAGCATCCTATCTAAAGGATCCTTAAAGGAATTACTATCTTCCATAGGAATAGTGGTACGTTTAGCAAGAGTAGAAATAGCCCCATCAACTTTGGGGATTTTTTCCCAAAACTCTATAGAATTTGCTGGTAAAGGATACAATTTTTTAAACCTTGAAGAAGGAATAAAAGAAGTACCTGACTTATTCCATTCCTTAGAAATCATATCAGAAATAGCCTCAGGAATAGGAAAAACCCCTGTAGAAACCACAGGGGGTTTAAAAACAGCATTTAATCTGTCATGTGTTTTATCTGTACTTTCCTGTCTCTTTAAGGGAAGTCTATAAATTCCCATCATGCCTATGGCTAATTGCCAATAGTTCTAAGTTTGTGTAGCTATAGTTTCTTTGTCTGAAGACTCCACAACTTCAAGCTTGGCTGCACAGTTTCCTAACTGTTAATCATCTCAACATTAAACCTGCTTTAGCTGGATATTACAAGGATAACCTTTGGAGCTACTAATCCTAACAAAGGTTATTGCGAGGAGACAAACAAGAGCCTGAATTCCCAGTTTCTGTCTGCAAGAATCCGTTAAAGATTTGGGACAACCTTGTTATACTACAACGTTTATCTGTAGTGATATATTGCTGGACTTATTCGTTAACAAACTTTGCCATAAACAACTTTTCCTCGCTAATTGTTCTGTTTGCTGCATCAGCGTGTTAGAGAGCATTCACCGCTCTCCCCTCTATCAAGCCTGTCAGCAATTCCAAGATCATCATTGGATCAGGCTCACACACCCCCACAGTGACGTCACAAACGCTCCGCTGCGCTCTCCGTCTCAGAACAACATCGCAGCTCAAAGGTACAGCTCACACAATCAGTTTCTGCACAAATACTCCTGTTTGTTAAAACCCATACCAAGGAGGGAGATTACTAAAGTACAAGTAAACAACTACTGAGTAAAATTAGCAATTTAGTTGCTTGTAAATACCTTCAAAGTAATCAACTGTGCACACTCTCTCCTGTAACCAATTAATCAGGAGATATGTACTATATATCCACTTCTCTTATTCCTCCTTTACGGTTAATTCTGCAGTTGTGCTCCAACAATTCATTACAGTTTACTATAGAATAAAGCTTACAGATACTTTCATATTGCAGCTACCTTACATAACTATTGGCCATAAATTAGAATGGATCCAGCAGACTTACCCACAATTGTCTATAATTTAAGCCAACGTGTGGATCAATTAACACAGGGCCTAAGGGATGTACAATTACAAAATGAGACTTTTCGTAATATCATCAAGGACAATACCCCTGAGCCCCAGGTCTCTATGCCAGAGAAGTTTTCTGGAGATCGTTCCATGTACCGACAATTCAGGAACTCTTGTTATTTACTTTTTCAGATGAGGCCAAAGACATACTTTAATGAAAGAATTAAAGATATGACAGTTATTTCCTTTTTGAGAGGTGAGCCCCGCAGTTGGGCAGATATGTTTTTTGAAAACGATGATCCAGTCCTAGGATCTTTATCTGATTTTTTTTCTCAAATGAGTACCCTATATGAAGACACGCAAAAGCAAATTACTGCAGAGAATTTAATGCGTTCCCTGAAACAAGGCCGTAGGCCAGTAGAAGAATACCTCACAGAATTTAAACTTTACTCAAAGGATACCAAATGGAGTGAGGTGGCACTCCGCAATCAGTACCGAATTGGCCTTAGTGATGCACTGAAGGACGAATTAGCCCATGCAGAGACTCCAAGATCTTTACAAGCATTGATAGAGCTCACCATCAAGATTGATAGGTGCCTCAGGGAGAGGCGTGCAGAACGCCAACATTCAGAAGTGCCACATCGTACTTACACCTCTCATTCTTCTGCATCAAATACCAAGGATTCACCTGTTCCCATGGAGATCGGCTTTATTAAAGGCCCTCTGCTACCAGAAGAAATGTTGTGTAGGAGGAGGAGGAATTTATTTATGTATTGTGCTTCTCCTGCCCACTCCGTCAGAGAATGCACAGTTCTTCAACGTCAAAAACCTAGTAAGTTTTTTCCTGTTATAAATTGTTTCTCAAATCGCATAATTGATTCAGCTTACTGTACTCTATCTATCTCTTTGCAGTGGGGTCATCAGGCGGTGTCAACTAATGCCATCATTGATTCCGGGGCACAATCCAACTTCATAGATGTTGATCTGACTAAAATTAATAAAATACCCCTGCAAAAGAAAAATACTCCAGTCTCCATTTGTGTTATTGATGGCTCTGTTGTTACTCTTATTACACACAAAACTATTCCAATAACAATGATTACTTCTACAGGTCATTCCGAACTGATTCAATTTGATGTTCTCCCTTCTCCTCTCTTCCCTCTGGTTTTGTGGTTGGCTTGGCTACAGAAACATCAACCTACTATTTATTGGAAAGAGTTACAAGTTGTATTTGACTCTCAGTTCTGAAAGGAAAACTGCATTCATTATCAAACATCTCTTCATAGTAAAGCTGTACCTCCTCTCAACATACCAGATGTTTACATGGAATATATTGATGTCTTTGATAAGAAGGAAGTGGAGACCCTACCACCACACTGCATCTATGACTGCCCCATAGAACGTCTACCAGGATCCTCAATTCCATTTGGGCACATTATCCACTTTCACAACCCGAACTTGAACATCTGAAGATTTACTTGGACGAAAACTTAAAGAAAGGTTTCATCAGACCGTCAACTTCACCTGCTGGGGCTGGCATATTTTTTGTAAAAAATAAAGACAATTCCCTTCGTCCAATTATAGACTACCGTCAACTTAACAAAAGGACCATTAAGAATAGGTATCCGCTTCCACTGATTCCTGAGATGGTAGAAAGGTTTAGTGAAGCGAAGATTTACACAAAGCTAGATCTAAGAGGTGCTTATAACCTCGTGCGCATTCGCAAAGGAGACGACAGCTTTCCGGACACACTATGGACTCTTCGAGTATCTTGTGATGCCTTTTGGCCTTTGCAATGCCCCAGCCACTTTGCACGGTTTCATAAACGACATCTTCAGGGACTTGTTGGACGTGTGCTTGGTGGTTTATTTAGACAACATCCTCATATACTCAAGGGATATGCAGGAACATTTTAAGCATGTACGTTGGGTTTTGGATAGGCTTCGTACTCATCATTTATTCGCTAAACCGAAGAAATGTCTTTTCCATGTAACTGAACTTTCCTTCTTAGGTTATCAAATCACACCCAAGGGTCTCAGAATGGAAGACAACAAAGTTGATGCCATCTTAAATTGGCCGCTTCCTACCTCTAAGAAAGAAGTTCAAAGGTTTCTCAGTTTCTCTAATTTTTACCGGAAATTTATTAAGGGTTTCTCACAAATTGTTAAACCTCTTTCATCTCTCACAGGTAATCAATCATCCTTTGTATGGAATGAAGACGCACAATCAGCATTCGATTTACTTAAGAGATCATTTTCTTCTGCACCCATTTTACATTTCCCAAACCCTGAATTGCCTTACATTTTAGAGGTTGACGCTTCAAATTACGCTATTGGAGCCATACTCTCTCAACAGGTCTCACTCACAGATCCCATTAATCCAGTGGCTTTCTTTTCAAAATTAATGTCAGCACCTGAAAGGAATTACTCCATAGGAGAAAAAGAACTCCTCGTCATTAGGAAGTCTTTAGAGCACTGCAACATCTACTAGAGGGTACAACTATTCCCATAACCATGTATACAGATCACCGGAATCTGGAATACTTACAATCAAGTAAAACTCTTTCTGCTCGACAACTCAGATGGAGCTTATATTTTACCAGATTTAACTTCCATATAACCTACCGTCCAGGTTCGAAGAATGGGAAAGCTGACACTCTTTCAAGATCTCCAACACCTCCTCCTGATGACATTCCATCACAAACAATACTATCTCCAAAACATTTCCTTGGTGTTACCCATGTACCTCTTGATCATATTTGCTCTTCCCAACAACAAGATAACTCCATACCAAAAGACATCCTTCATTTGGGCAATGATGGGTTGTATTATCACGATGATAGGATTTACATTCCACCTAACATCAGGGATAGCTTGACTACTACTCATCATGATTCCGCTCTAGCTGGATGCCCAGGCATAACTAGAACTACAGAATTGATTGGCAGAAATTATTGGTGGCCTAATATGGCCTCATATGTAAAGGATTTTGTTAACTCTTGTCAGGTTTGTGCGACCCTAAAGCCACAGAAATTCCGTCCTTATGGTTTCTTGAAACCTCTTCCTATACCAACTCGTCCATGGAATACAGTCGGGATGGATTTTATTGTTGATCTACCACGATCATCTAACTTTAACACAATAGTAGTTGTGGTCGACCTTCTTACAAAGATGGCCCATTTTATTCCTTACAAAAACCTTCCTACTGCTTCACAGACTGCATATCTCTTCATGAAGGAAGTTGTCAGATTACATGGTATACCTAATATCATAATCACGGATCGTGGTACCCAGTTTACCTCAAGGTTCTGGAAAGAACTTTGCGCCATTCTTAAGATCGATCATCGATGCAGCACTGCTTACCATCCACAGACAAATGGCCAGGCGGAGAGGGTCAACTAGTGGTTAGAACAGTATATCCGGTGTTACTGTTCATTCCATCAAGACCATTGGTCAGATAATTTATACACAGCAGAGTTTGCCTACAATAACCTACAGAACGCTTCCACCAAAAGTTCTCCGTTCTTCGCTAATTATGGGTTTCATCCAGTTTTCCACTTGTATACTCACTCACCATCCTCCTTGCCTCATGTTGATGACACCATTAATACTCTTTCGGATACTTTTTCACAACTACAAGACAACATTAAGGCAAACACCTGAAACTAAAAACACCTAGTAAAAAGTTCTCTCAATTGTTCATCGGACCCTTTACAATAACAGCTGTTATTAATGAAAATGCTGTTAAATTGGATCTCCCATCATCTTATCGCATTTATTCGACATTTCATGTCTCGCTTCTTAAACCATTCTATCCAACCAGGCAGCAGACATCTGTTGATATTCCAGTACCAGTTGATGACAATGAGGACATTTACCAAATCAAGTCCATCTTGGATTCCCGTTGGCACAAGGGTGTTCTGCAGTATTTGGTACGCTGGAAGGGTTTTCCTCCTAAAGATGATTCTTGGGAACCTTCATTTCATCTTAATGCGTCTAGGGGTGTCTCACGTTTTCACCAATCTCATCCGGATAAACCTGCTCCTATGGCTGCAGTGCAGCCCCTTTGATGGGGGGATCTGTCATGTGTTTTATCTGTACGTTCCTGTCTCTTTAAGGGAAGTTATAAATTCCCATCATGCCTATGGCTAATTGCCAATAGTTCTAAGTTTGTGTAGCTATAGTTTCTTTGTCTGAAGACTCCACAACTTCAAGCTTGGCTGTACAGTTTCCTAACTGTTACTCATCTCAACATTAAACCTGCTTTAGCTGGATATTACAAGGATAACCTTTGGAGCTACTAATCCTAACAAAGGTTATTGCGAGGAGACAAACAAGAGCCTGAATTCCCAGTTTCTGTCTGCAAGAATCCGTTAAAAATATGGGACAACCTTGTTATACTACAACGTTTATCTGGAGTGATATATTGCTGGACTTATTCGTTAACGAACTTTGCCATAAACTACTTATCCTTGCTAATTGTTCTGTTTGCTGCATCAGCGTGTTAGAGAGCATTCAACGCTCTCCCCTCTATCAAGCCTGTCAGCAATTCCACGATCATCATTGGATCAGGCTCACCCCCCCCCCCCCCCGCAGTGACGTCACAAACGCTCCGCTGCGCTCTCCGTCTCAGAACAACATCGCAGCTCAAAGGTACAGCTCACACAACCAGTTTCTGCACAAATACTCCTGTTTGTTTAAACCCATACCAAGGAGGGAGATTACTAAAGTACAAGTAAACAACTACTGAGTAAAATTAGCAATTTCGTTGTTTGTAAATACACTCTATAACAAGGACCTTCAAAGTAGTCAACTGTGCACACTCTCTCCTGTAACCAATTAATCAGATGATATATAATATATATCCACTTCTCTTATTCCTCCTTTACGGTTAATTCTGCAGTTGTGATCCAACAATTCATTACAGTTTACTATAGAATAAAGCTTACAGATACTTTGATATTGCAGCTACCTTAAATAATCGTTTATTAGACTGAACGTCAAGAGGACTGGTTACCTCAATAGCCAAAGCAATGAACACTTCTTTTAATAAAGAACGCATATACTCTATTTTAAATAAATAAGTAGATTTGTCAGTGTCAATGTCTGAGGAAGGATCTTCTGTATCAGATAGATCCTCATCAGAAGAGGATAAATTATTATGTTGTTGGTCATTTGAAATTCCATCAACTGAATGAGAAGTTTTAAAAGAGCTTTCACATTTATTAGAAGGTGGAAATGCAGACAAAGCCTTTTGGATAGAATCAGAAACAAATTCTTTAAAAAAAAGGTATAGCATGTACATTAGAAGTTGAAGGAACTGCAACTGGCAATGTACTGTTACTGATGGACACACTATCTGCATGTAAAAGTTTATCATGACAACTATTACAAATGACATTCAGCGAAATAATTTCCACAATCTTACAACAAATGCACTTAGCTTTGGTAGAACCAATGTCAGGCAGCAATGTTCAAGCAGAAACTTCTGAGGCAGGATCAGATTGAGACATCTTGCAAAATGTAAAAGAAAAAACAACATATAAAGCAAAATTATCAATTTCCTTATATGACAGTTTCAGGAATGGGAAAAAATGCAAATAGCATAGCCCTCTGATAGAGAAAAAGGCAAGAGGTAAAACATCAATGGGGTATTGAAATTGTGAAAAAGTTTGGCGCCAAGTATGACGCACAACGTAACTGAAAAGTTTTTTGGCGCCAATAATAACCAGAAATGACACACTCGCGTCACTAATGACGCAACCGCGTGTAAGGCTTCGGCATCAACTATGATGCCGGAAATGACGAATTTGCGTCATAGACGTATTTTTCGCACCAATAAAATTTGCGGCGTCAAAGTTTAGCATTTGACGCACCCGCGGGCCTAATACCGCCCGCAATTTTCAAGAAGTAGTCAATTGAAAAAAAGACTAAACCCCAGGTAAGAAAAAAATTTCTTAAAAAAATGTTTATATTCCCCAAATATGAAACTGACAGTCTGCTGAAGGAAGTACATAAACCTGACTCATGGCAAATATAAGTACAATACATATATTTAGAACTTTATATAAATGCATAAAGTGCCAAATCATAGCTGAGGTGTCTTAAGTAATAAAAAATATACTTACCAAAAGACACCCATCCACATATAGCAGATGAAACAGTTATCAGTAGAGGTAATGGTAAATTGAGAGTATATCATCGATCTGAAAAGGGAGGTAGGAGATGAATCTCTACGACCGATAACAGAGAACCTATGAAATAGACCCCCGTTAGGGAAATCCTTGTATTCAATAAGTGATACTCCTTTCACGTCCCTCTGACATTCTCTGTACTCTGAGAGGAATCGGGCTTCAACAATGCTGAGAAGCGCATATCAACGTAGAAATCTTAGCACAAACTTACTTCACCACCTCCATAGGAGGCAAAGTTTGTAAAACTGAATTGTGGGTGCGGTGAGAGGTGTATTTATAGGCATTTTGTGATTTGTGAAACTTTGCCCCTCCTGGTAGGATTGTATATCCCATACGTCACTAGCTTATGGACTCTTGCTAATTACATGAAAGAAAGACCTGGTATTCCCTTTTCTCCATCTCCTATTTTTAAGAAGATGTTTCCTATAGCGGATTCTATTAAGGAGTCGTGGCAGACGGTTCCTAAGGTAGAAGGAGCGATCTCCAATTTGGCCAAGAGGACTACTATTCCCATAGAGGATAGTTGTTCTTATAAAGATCCAATGGATAAAAAGTTAGAGGCTTTACTAAAAAAGATGTATGTCCACCAGGGTTTACAATGGCAACCTGCGGTGTGTATCGCCACTGTTACCAGCGCTGCAGCTTACTGGTTTGATGCGTTGTCTGAATCTCTTCAGACGGATACCCCTGTTGATGAGATCCAGGACAGGATTAAGGCTCTCAAGTTAGACAATTCCTTCTTTACAGATGCTTCCTTACAGGTTATTAAACTGGGAGCCAAAATTTCTGGTTTTGCTGTCCTAGTGTTACAACTTTTAAATACTGTTTTTATCTGTATGTGAAAATATGACATGAATCACAACTGCTGATATTAAACTTCTGAATATTCTGGTTCTCAACAATACAAAATAATTTTATACTTCCAAGTATGAAATAGAATGTTGCTCGTGAGTAAAATAACAAGAGATTGTGGAATCGTAACTATGTTGCAATATCTAAAAACCAAATAAACCTTGCAACATATAAATAGAGCATTTACTTTCCCAGATCAGTAATGAGAATCCTTATAACATAGGAACAAGGTTCATATAAGGTGCTCGTTTGTGTCTGGGGATTTTGATATCAAGATGAACTTACCGGTAAGGAGGCACAAAAACACTGAAGACGATCCGACCGGAAGTGACGTCACTGGCGGTTTAGGCTGATGTAATTTTCAGAACAGACCGTTACAGGGAGTTTGTTGTAGTCTGTCAACCGTGGACCGATAAACATAAGAACAGCACTTGTAGAGGAAAAAGGTAATAGTTGTGCAATATGAGCACAAGTATTCTAGATCAAGATAATGTACTGTATGTTATCTTTAAGGAGGAAGCTTTGTTAATCTAGTGTTCACCCAAGTCAGGAAAACAATACCAAGCAATGATCTCTGTCAAAGAGAGGCTTAAATAGCCATAATTGAATAGGTGTTTAGCAATTTAAAGGAACATGCACAAATTAAAATGCCTTACTACTAAGATGAAATAATCGTGTAATTTTGCTACTGAATTGATGTTACAGATTTCCCCCCCAAAGGAACCACTCAGGGGTTCAAAATTTAGGACGATCTGGATGACGTTGATGAAATTGCAAAATAAGTCTGGAGGTGGATAGGTGAAAAGCAGGCTCCCAGGAATTCTCCTCAGATGCATAACCCTTCCATTTTACAAGGTACTGTAGCTGTTCTTTATATTTTCAGGAATCCAAAATTGATTGCACCTCATAGCTGGACTAGAGGCAGGTCGAACCGAATGGTATGGTTTTAGTAGAGATACATGAAAAGTAGCATGGAAATGATACCTTGAAGGTAAATCAAGAGCAACCGCGTTTGGGTTTACCACTTTTGATATTGGGAAGGGACCAATGAACCTAGCACTCAATTTCCTAGCGGGTGTGGATAGTTTTAAATGTTTGGTAGATAGCCAAACCTTATCCCCAACCGGTATTCTGGTGATGGTCGTCTTCTAAGATCGTAGTAAGATTTCTGTCTGTCTTGTGCTGATTTGATGTGTTCTCTAAGAGCATTGAAGTTTAAGTTTAAGGTATTAATAAGATCATCCACAGAGGGATTACTAGGAGTATGAACTGGCAGAAAATTTGAATTTGGGTGAAATCCATAATTTGAATAAAATGGGGTATGTTTGGTGGAGGAATTGGATGAATTGTTATAGGCAAACTCTGCTGTGTCAAGGAGCGAGGACCAATTATCTTGTTGGGCTGAGTAGAAATATCATAAATATTGTTCTAGCCATTGGTTGGTGTGTTCTGTCTGCCAATTGATCTGTGGATGGTATGATGTTGACAATCTTTATTGAATACCTAATGATTTACATAAATCCTTCCAGAATTTGGAAGTAAATTGGGTCCCCCTATCAGATGTGATGCTTAGTGGGAGTCCATGTAATTTAGCGATGTTAGTGAGGAAAAGAGCTGCAGTTTGAGAAGCTGAAGGCAAACTATTAAAAGATATAAAATGTGCCATCTTTGTAAGAATGTCCACTACCACGAGTATTGTGGTTTTGTTATCAGATTTTGGTAAGTCGACTATAAAGTCCATTGCCACATCGGACCATGGACGAGTGGGTATGGGCAGTGACAACAGCATACCGTATGGTGATGCCTTCTCTGTTTTAGATTCAGCACATATACAGCATGATTTAACATATGAACAAACATTCTGCATCATGTTGGGTCACCAGAACTGTCTTTTGACTAGTTGGTGTGTCTTTTGCTTTCCTAAATGCCCAACTAATAAAGAATCATGTAGTGTAGCTAAAACTTTGTGGCGTAATTCTTTAGGAACGTAAATACGTTCTTGCTAAGTGTATATACCAATAGTTTGTTTGTTAAGTAATGATATGGGGAACTCTGAATCTTTCTTTTGAGATTGTATGAACGAATGAATGGAGGTGATGAACGGTATAATGAATTGCTGTGGGGGTATGACATTTGTAGATGGTTGGTGATGTTGAGGTTTTTCTGGTAATCTTGACAAGGCATCATTTTTGCTATTCTTACTTCCTGATCTGTAAGAGATAAGAAAGTTGAATCGGGAGAAAAAGAGTCTCCATCTTACCTGCCGAGAAGTTAATGTTTTACATGATTTAAGGAACTGTAGGTTTCTATGGTCAGTGTATATCAAAATAGGTATTTCTGTACTCTCAAGTAGATGTCTCCAATTGGTGAGTGTAGCCTTAATAGCTAAAAGCTCTTTTTCACCAATAGGATAATTTAACTCTGCTGTATTCATAACCCTTGAATAAAAGGCAACGGGGTGTATCGGATGGAGCAGACTTTTCCTTTGAGAGAGTACAGCTCCGATAGCAAATTCTGAAGCATCTTCCTCGAGAATGTACTGAAACTTGGTATCTGGGAATTGAAGGATAGGAGCAGTAGTGAATTTGTTTTTCAAGAGGTTGAATGTCTGATTTGCTTGTTCTGTCCATTTAAATGGGTGGTTGGTATTTTTTGTCAATTCAGTTAAGGGTTTACAAATTTTTGCAAAATCTTTTATAATTTTCTATAAAAGTTGGCAAACCCTATGAATTGTTGAACATTCCTCCTGGAGTTGGGTATCCTCCTTTTGGAAACAGCTTTGATTTTACTATTCTCCATCTCTATACCATTTGATGTGATATTATATCCCAAAAAGGTTATGGTGTCAGTATGGAAGAGGCATTTTTCCAGTTTTGCATATAAGGCATGTTGCCTTAATCGTGTCAAAACTGTAGTTACATGTGTAACGTGATCATCATAATTCTTTGAGAAGATTAGAATATCATCTAAATATATTACTACATATAAATCCAACAAATCTTTGAATATGTCATTCAGGAAATATTGAAAGGTTGCAAGAGCGTTTGTCAGGCCGAAGGGCATTACGTTATATTCAAAAAGCCCATAACAATTGTGAATGACTGTTAACCACTCGTCTCCTTCTCTAATCCTCACAAGATTGTAAGCACCTCTGAGGTCCAATTTTGTGTAGATCTTGGCTCCTTGCAACCTTTCTATTAATTCAGGTATCAATGGTAATGGATATCTATTTATTTATTTTTGTTCTATTATTTAGCTCACGGTAATCTATTATTGGACGGAGTGATTTGTCCTTATTTCGTACAAAAAATATTCCTGCCCCTGCTGGGGATGTGGAGTGTTTTATAAATCCTCTCTTTAAATTTTAATCTATATACTGTCTCAGATAATGGGTAAATATGCCCAACAGGTTTAGTAGCCCCTGGTAATAATTCTGTTGGGCAATCATACTGTCTATGAGGGGGTAATATAGTTGCTTCCTTAGCATCAAAATCTTTAAATTCATTGTAAATTAAAGGTAATTGACATATTGGTGTTTAAATCATAGCTGTGTGTAATTTGTAACAATTTGACTGACAAAAATTAGAGGAGAAGTTAACTTTTGATGTGACCCAGTCTATGTCTGGCTGATGTTTTCTCAGCCAATCTAATCCAAGAACAATCGGAAAAGTAGGAGATGTTATGATATCGAATTTGAGATACTCTGAGTGTTGTAAGTGTATAACTTTAAGAGATACAGTATTATGTGTTATAGGTCCGGAACTTATTTCATTACCATCTATTACTCTCACTATAAGGGGATCAACTTTTTTAATGCTAGGTATTTTATTAGTTTGAACAAAAGATAAATCAATATAACTAGTACATGCGCCTGAGTCAACAATTGCATCACAAATCACCAGCTGTTGTTGCCACTATAATGAAAGAGAAAGAATAATGTAAGGTGAGGTTTTATTTGGAGATCGAATTGTATTCAAATATTTACATTTAATTTGTCTCTTACCCTTATTTATTTTATGAAGCGACGGGCAATCCTTAATACAGTGTGAGCTAGCTGCACAGTACATACACAATTTAAGTAATCTTCTCCCTTGTTTCTCATCCTGCGAAATGGGTCCCTTGATAAAGTCTATATCCATTGGTTTATTAAGCTCTTTGGAATAAGAATCTGGACCTTGTGAGTTAGAAGTCTTTCTTTGTGTGGTATTCAATGTATACTTTTCTTTTCTGCGTTCTCTAATTCTCCTATCCAATGATATGGACAACGCTATTAGCTCTTCCAATGAATCTGGCATCTCTGATCGGGCTAATTCATCCTTGACTAATTCAGATAAACCTTGTCTGAATTGATTTTTCAAAGCAGATTTGTTCCAGAGTGTATCCTGACCCCAACGTTTAAAGTCAGCAACATAGTCTTCAACAGGTCTTTTCCACTGTTTAAGAGATCTAATAGCAGACTTAGCTGTGGCCTATTTATTTGGGTCTTCGTATAACAAAGATATGGCTTCCATAAACTGTGAGTAGGAGTTAAGGATAATGTGGTCATTCTCAAAAAATGAATTAGCCCACGCCCTTGGCTCTCCCTGGAGGAAGGCTATTGTGGTTAACACTTTAGTGCGATCTGTTGGATATGTTTTGGGCTTTAAAGCAAATGATAGGTTGCAAACATTTTTGAACTCCCTGTAGTGTGATCTGTTTCCATTAAATTTATCTGGAAGCCCTACAATGGGTTCTGTATTAGAAGGTTTTATGTGCTCATTGATATATGCCTTTAATTGCTGATTCTCCTGTTGCAGCTCTGTTACATGCGTTGTTAAAACATCAACTCTCTGGAAGAGGTTAATCACATGGGAAGGAATATCAGCTGGATTCATAATTGTATTAGGCTTGGTATTCTGTTACAACTTGTGAATACTGTTTTTTTTCTGTTTTTGAAAATATGACATGAATCACAACTGCTGATATTAAACTTCTGAATATTCTGGTTTTCAACAATACAAAATAATTTTATACTTCAAAGTATGAAATAGAATGTTGCTCGTGAGTAAAATAACAAGAGATTGTGGAATTGTAACTATGTTGCAATATCTACAAACTAAATAAACCTTGCAACATATAAATAGAGCATTTACTTTCCCAGATCAGTAATGAGAATCCTTATAACATGGGAACAAGGTTCATATAAGGTGCTCGTTTGTGTCTGGGGATTTTGATATCAAGATGAACTATAATAATATATATGCGCATACAAGTGACAAGTCTCAGGGAAACGCTCTTACCGTTAAGGGGGGCACAGAAACACTGAAGACGATCCAACCGGAAGTGACGTCACTGGTGGTTTAGGCTGATGGAATTTTCAGAACAGACCGTTACAGGGAGTTTGTCGTAGTCTGTCAACCGTGGACCGATAAACATAAGAACAGCACTTGTAGAGGAAAAAGGTAATAGTTGTGCAATATGAGTACAAGTATTCTAGATCAAGATAATGTATGTTATCTTTAAGGAGGAAGCTTCGTGAACCTAGTGTTCACGCAAGTAAGGAAAACAATTCCAAGCAATGATCTCTGTAAAAGAGAGGCTTAAATAGCCATAATTGAATAGGTGTTTAGCAATTTAAAGGAACATGCACAAATTAAAATGCCTTACTACTAAGATGAAATAATCATGTAATTTTGCTACTGAATTGATGTTACACCTAGCCCGCAGGGCCTTGTGGTTGAAGTCCTGGTCTGCGGATGTTTCATCTAAATCTAAGCTCATGGCTATTCCTTACAAGGGTAAGGTCTTGTTTGGACCTGGTTTGGTGGAAATTATCTCAGATATTACTGGAGGGAAGGGTTCTTTTCTTCCTCAAGATAAAAAGAATAAGCAGAAGGGACGTCAGAGTAATTTTCGTTCCTTTCGTAACTTTAAAGGCAAGTCTTGTCTTCCTCCCTTTCCTCCAAGCAAGATCAAGCCAACCCTTCCTGGAAGGCCAGCCAGTCCTGGAATAAGGGAAAGCAATCTAAAAAGCCTTCAGCTGATTCCTTTTCAGCATGAAGGGTTGGCCCCCGATCCGGGAGTGAATCTTGTAGGGGGCAGACTCTCTCTTTTTTTCCCCAAGCTTGGATAAGAGATGTACCGGATCCCTGGACGGTGGACATTGTCTCCCAGGAATACAAAATAGACTTCAAATCTTTTCCTCCCAGAGACAGGTTTCTCATTCAAGATGGAGACTATACGCTCCATTCTTCCCTTGGTAAAAGAGGGGCATTTCATGACAACTATTGACCTGCATACCTTCATGTGCCCATTCACAGGGACCATCACAAGTTTCTGAGATTCGCCTTTTTGGACAATCATTTCCAGTTTGTGGCCCTTCCATTCGGCCTTGCCACAGCTCCAATAATTTTTTCAAAGGTTCTGGGGGCTCTTTTAGCTGTGCTTCAGTCTTGGGGCATTGCAGTGGCACCTTATCTGAATGACATTCTGGTTCAGGCGCCATCTTTTCAACAAGCAGAATCTCACATGGAGAGCTTGTTGTCCTTTCTTCGATCCCACGGATGGAAGGTGAATCGATAAAAAAGTTCTCTGGTTCCAGCTACAAGGGTCGTATTTTTGGGGACCATAATAGACTCCCTGCTAATGAAGATTTTTCTGACGGAGGTCAGAAAAAGAAAGATTTTCGACTCTTGTCTTGCCCTTCAGTCCTCTCCACGGCCGTCAGTGGCTCAATGTATGGAGGTAATCGGTCTGATGGTGGCTTCCTTGGACATCATTCTGTTTGCTTGGTTCCATCTCAGACCTCTGCAGTTATGCATGCTCAGACAATGGAACGGGGACTATACGGACCTGTCTCTGTGTGTAGATATAGATCAGGCATCAATAGACTCTCTTCGATGGTGGCTTTCTCAGGATCATCTCTCCCAGGGTACTTGCTTCTGTAGACCCTCCTGGATGATTGTGACCACGGATGCCAGCCTTCTAGGTTGGGGAGCAGTTTTACCTTACTTCCTTTAATTTGACAAATTATGAACAAATATATAATATGAGCTTCTGCACATATCAACCAATCATTATACATGAGAGTGTTAGGACTTTGCATTCTGCATGGGGTGAGCAGAAACAATAAAATATACTATTTATATTACAGGAAAATCAAGCAAAATAAATAATGAAAATGCATTGCAATGTTTTTTAAATTATATATAATTAAACATTTTGGGCTAGATTACAAGATGAGTGCTAATGATAGTGTCGGGTGCAATTTCATTATCACTAGAACGAACAAATTGATATTACACGTCCATGGTAAAACAGAATTACCGGAGAAGGTTTAGCTTATGTGCCCAATACTTTCAAGATATACCGCGACCACACTAAATATTGCTCATATTATAAGATAAAAATTATGTTTTATGTGGAAAGGATTAAAAATGGATATGCTATTTGACAAGTTGTTTGATTGGGGAGGGCTCCAAAGTATGTATATATACAGCTCTGGAAAAAAATTAAGAGACCACTGCAAAATTATCAGTTTCTCTGGTTTTACTATTAATAGGTGTGTGTTTGATTAAAATTAAAAATTTTGTTTTATTCTATAAACTACTGAGAAAATTTTTCTTAAATTCCAAATTCAGAGCATTTATTATATTATAATTTGCTGGATGACAAAAACAGTGCTAGTTGTACCTCAAAAGTAATTGGAATTAAAAAATAACTATTGACCATGCCAAAAGAGTTCTCAGTGAGGAAAATAAAGGTTAAATTCTGGCTTTACTGGTAGAGGGATACAGTGAGCGTCAGTTTGCTTCCATCCTTAAAATTTCAAAAGCGGTGGTACATAAGAACAAGGTCCAGCAGCAGACATTGGGGACCACAAAGCTGCAGACCGGCAGAGGGTGAAATAAAGATTCTCCACTGCTCAGGATGACTGCCAACTTATTTAAATGTCACTCAAAAACCAGATGATGACATCAGGTGACCTGCAAAAAGAATGGCAAATGGCAGCTGGGGTGAAGTGCACGGTGTGGATGGTTTGGGCTGAAGTCGTGCACAGCTAGAAAAAAAGCCCTTCATCAATCAGAAGCAAAGGGCCAGGATGAGGTTTGCAAAAACCTTAAGAGAGGACTGGAGTAAGGTGAGTAAGGTCATCTTCTGTGATGAGTCCAATTTTCAGCTTTGTCTAGTATCTGGTCATCTAATGGCTAGATGGACTCCTGGAGAGGCATAAAAGCACCCACTGTGAAATTTTGTGGAGGATCAGTGATGATCTGGGGGTGTTTGAGCAAGACTGGAATCTGGCAGATTTATCTTTGTGAAGGATGCATGAATCAAGCCATGTAGCCTGAAAGAAAACTGTCTTTGTCACGCTCAGCTGCTGGGAAGCTCTGCAGTCCTCTCTGTGTGCTTGATTGACAGGTGTCTGAGCCACCCCTTCCTGATGATGTCACAACCAGGCTTTTTATTATGGCTTCCTGTTTCTCCAGTGTCCGTTTGTTTGTTAACTTTGAGGCTTCTGTTAGGATTTCGCTGAGGAATCTCTCTAACTGCTGCTTTTCTGTTGCCAATCTCTTCAAGGACTTACTATGCTGGATTAACCTTCAACCTCCTGAATACCTGTCTCCAAACAATGCAAGTACTGTTTGTTTTGTGAAACTTTCAAACTTCCTGTTTACCTGCTGCAATCCCTGCATATTCAGACTACTCTGTATAGTGCAAACTATTCAAATACTGTTATTTCTGTGAATCCTTCAATCTGCATGTTTACCTGTTTCCAAACTCTGCAAATACAATTATTCAGTGTAAACCTTCAAACTGCTTGATATCCTGTTGCCAATCTCCACAAGTACTGATTAATCTGTGTTAACCTTCAAACTACCAGCTTACCTGTTGCTATCAATGCAAGTTCTGACAACACAGTGTTAACCTTCAAACTACCTGATTACATGTTGTTAATTCTGCAAGTTCTGACTACACAGTGTTTACCTGTTGCATACTCTGCAAAGACTGTCTACACAGTGTTAACTCTCAAACTGCCTGATTACCTGTTGCATACTCTGCAAAGACTGTCTACTCAGTTAACCCTCAAACTGCCTGATTATCTGTTGCATGCTCTGCAAATACTGTCTACACAGTGTTAACCTTCAGACTGCCTGATAACAAATGACCTAATCCTGCATTATTAACTGTTTCCTTTTTTACCCTTCTTCTGTCTGAGTATAAGTGACTTTCCCTGCTCTCCTGATTCTGTGGAAGGCATTTCCTGAAACCAGTTCCTTATTCAGAAGTCTATCTGGCTGATATAATGAATTACTTTGGCACGGGCTAACCCTGCTCCATATCGTGAGTACTTTGTTTTTTGGAGGTTGTCGTGGGGTCACATCCTGGATTAAACTCAGAGTGCAAGGGTGTTGTTTAAGTTCGCCCTTGCATTTGGGTCTACTTCTGGATATTTCCTAACCTGACAGTCTTCCTTCTGCTCTGACAATGTTCCCCAACTCTGAGGATTGTTTTTTTTGGGTTAGCATGCGAGTGTTAAAACGGAAAATGCTTTTGTAGCGTGCCTCATAGAAGTCTTGGGAGAAAGATAGTTAGGGCGGTAGCGATAACCGTAATACCAGCACTAACATGGGAGCACTATTGATTTACCTTGAGCGCAGTTCACTCAACAGCGATAAAAATGTATTGCTCCACTTGTAATCTAAGTCAGTGTGCGTTGTGTTATACTTTGCATGACTTAACACTAGAATGACGCACAATCTGCCATTACTAGTGGGCGGTAAAAAAGGTTTGCCATAGAATCTTAACACGGCTGACATTTATTTATCAGATCCTATACTTTAAATAGATATCACAGGGTGCTCTTTTGGAGACCTGAAGTAAAGTGTTGATGCCTAACAACACACATGTATAGGTTTATTAATGAAAACAATGTTTTAACAGTGATTTAAAGGGATGTAGACTATGATCAGGTGTTGGACTGAGAAGGCTCCAAGGTGTATATTTGTGTGTGTGTACATATGTATGTGTGTGTGCAGTGTTTAAAACTTATATTTCAAAAGGAAATCACAGTTTAAGAGTAAGTAAAGAACTCCACTGTTTGACATTCGGTTTAGTGAACCTTCAGTTTACCACTTGAGCGATAGCTGACATGAGGTTTAGTGAACCTTCAGTTTACCACTTGAGCGATAGCTGACATGAGGTTTAGTGAACCTTCAGTTTACCACTTGAGCGATAGCTGACATGAGGTTTTCAGTGCTCCCCCATAGAAGTCTATTGTTTGAAGGATGTTAGCGTGCCCAAGCATTTTATTTGAGCGCTAATATATTACTTTCAACTTGTAATATGAGCACAGAAATAAATGCACTATTGATTTAGCGGTGTTAGCTTACAATAACATTAAAATTATTTTGGGCTGCATTTGTAATACACCATTTAAGTTTAATGTCCCTTTAAAGTGCATGTCAAGTAGTGAGCTGAATATGGTTTGTGATTATTGGCTTTGCACATATAATTCCGCTTATTGGGGCCTATTTAAGAAGGTGCGAGCAGACATGATCTGCTGCACATTGATAAATACCGACAGCATACGCTCTCGGCATTTATCATTGCACCAGCAGTTCTTGTGAACTGCTGGTGCAACGCTGCCCCCTACAGATTGGCCGATAGCAGGGGGTGTCAATCAACCCAATCGTATTGGATCGGGTTGATTTCCGGCCTCAGAGCAGGCTGACAGGTTATGGAGCAGCGGTCATACGGAGCTTGATAAAGATGCCCCATTAGCTCAGCGACTGTATTCACCTCTGGATCAATAATGTATTGTGGCTTCAGAGCTGACATTAACTATGTGTTTAACCCAATTGTTGTGTAGGCAAGCAATAGTGCAAAAAGGAAGTGCTCTAATGTTAAAATGTTTTTCAGAATCAATGGAAAGTCAAACTGATAGATATCATTTCAACGCGACCGGAGTATGAAGACAATGGAGCTTGAGGGCCTGTGTTTCTGGCGAGCCTTCTAAAGACCGCTGCTCCATAACCTGTCCGCCTACTCTGAGGAGGCGGACAGACAACACCGCAATTCAACCCTATCCAATATGATCGGGTTGATTGACACCCCCCTGCTAGCGGCCGATTGGCCGCAAATCTGCAGGTGGTGGCATTGCACCAGCAGTTCACAAGAGCTGCTGGTGCAATGCTAAATCCGGAGAGCGTATTACTCTCCACATTCAGCGAGGTCTGTCGAGCATGATCCGCAATGTCGGATCATGTCCGACAGGCCTTTCATACATAGGCCCCAATATGAACTGTATTCAGACTTTTCCAATATTTAAAGGACCAGTAAACACAGCAGATTTGCATAATCAACAAATGCAAGATAACAAGACAATACAATAGCATTTACTCTGAATTTCAAATGAGTAGTAGATTCTTTTCTAACACATTTCAAAGTTATGTATATTTCCACTCCCCCTGTACCATGTGACAGCAATCAGCCAATCATAAATGCATATACGTATAGTCTGTGAGTTCTTGCACATGCTCAGTAGGAGCTGGTGACTCAAAAAAGTGTAAATATAAAAGATTGTGCACATTTTTTTTAAAGGAAGTAAATTGGAAAGTTGTTTAAAATTACATGCTGTATCTGAATCATGAAAATTTAATAAAACCTGAGTGTCCCTTTAACTAGGGGCCACAGAATATAGATTATATGTTCCAGCATTAACTCAATGTCATTTGTGAAACATAGACTGCTCGGTATAAATTTCATGTATGCAAAACAAGGTTGCCTAATGAAAAGATATTTAAAAAAAAATGTTTTTCAGGATGTTCTTGAATTATCATCATGTGATCTACATGATAAGTAAAAATCAAATATCTTTTTTTAAGATTTTACAGTGACACTATATTATATTGTATCCAAAGCACAATCATTTTTTTTTTTTTTTTGTGAATCAAAGTTTTTTATTGAGGAATACCAGATATACAAAGGTACCATACAATAAACATTTTACATAGGATTGAAACACGTCACCTCTGAAGCTTTGTCAAGCAATTAACCTCTAGCATAACATGAAGTAAACACATTCTGGCATTACCTCTTTTTCAATTTTGTTTCCTATGTTATATCACAGAAAGGGGAGAAAAAAACATTCACAATTGAAATATCCATAACAGCATGTACATCCTATGGTATGGTAGACTAAATATGACATAAAGATTTATTTGGGTTCCATATAGGTAAAAAAAAAAGGGATATAAGAAAAACTTATAACAGCAGATTAACAATTGCGGATAAACACCGCTTATTTGTTCACTTGCAGCAAGGGTGAACAGTAGCTATAGGTGAGGGCGGGGGGCGGAGCCATAAGCTATATTGGAGCTAACAAGTTTCCCGGGTTGTTATCATGATGGCTTATCTTGATAAGTATACTCAGGTGGGACCCTGATAAAAGTCCCTGGAGTTTTGTGTATAGAATGAACAAATCTGGATCAGTTGTTCTCAAAGAGGGGTATTAGGATATGGACACTATGAGATATAAGACAAATGATAGCATACATGGTAATCGAGGAGGGGAGCTATTTAGAATATCAGAATAGTAAAGTGGAGGGGATAAATGTATGTCATATTACATGGTTAGAAAAGAAGAGTGGGTCCCAGATGGGATACTTTACTGTGTATGTGGGTAAATAAGAAGAGCAGGGTTATCTTAAGTTATATAATAGAACTTATCTGTTACATATGATATAAATAAAATAGCCCTAAATACAATAGGGGAGTTCCAGCGTCTATTAGGCGTTGTGAATTGTGTCTTATATAATATGCAGTAATTAAAACATTAAACTATTAATGGTGTCCCACATCAAGTCATATATGATGTATAAAGTAACTCCAAGGTCACGGTCGCAGACCCAGCAGTATATATGTAATGATAATTGTACATGACTTGAACCGACCTACATGCATAGTACCATGACCATCCAGATGTAGTAATCTACCTGTAAGACTGAACATGTAAGGTCTAGAGAAGGCCACGTGGGGTGCATAAGGGAGGAGGCAACGTAATGGGTTGCTAAAGTAATTAGAATAATTTGAGCCACCTATGGAGCAAAGATAACCGGTATGCGAGGCTAAGAAGGACAGCCATCTAGGGTATATTTTTAACATTATCTGGTTGACTCAAAAATGGATAGTTTGCTAAAAATTAATACACAACCCTACAGACTCCAGCAGAGTTTAAGACAACCTTATAGGCTGAAAATAGGGCTGATAGAGACGCTTGGACAAGATTATTTTCACATTTCAACGTATATATAAATGGTGCGTAAAAATATAGTGTAAACATAATATACTTATGATGTGTATAGGAGAGGAGCAAAGGAATGTAACCCACAGTTCCTTTCTGACATTAAAAGTAAATAAATCTAACTAGTATCCGTTATATTAAACAAGTGTAAAACATGGTTAGTACAAAAACTTTCTAACACATACAATTTGATCTTGGATATTAAGTCCTAAGCTGTTTCAGTATAAAGGTTCTGTTGTATCCAAGATCTACATTCTACTATGAACATATTTTAGAGTCCGTACAATCGGCTTGCTCCAAAAAAAACCCAAGTGAGTAAGACCTAGAAAAATACTACTATTTTCCTCTCTGCATCTTATGGACAGGGTCAAGACTTTGTAGGGAGAGTACACATGTGAGAGAACAGTCTGAGTAAATAAATGAGCACATTGTGTAGGCATAACATCAGTGGAGTTCATACAAGCTAATAAACAAGTTAGAAATGTATATATAATATAACAGACTCTTTAAGAAGAAGAAATGAATAAAAATACATACAAAAAAAGAAAAAAGGGCCATAAAAGACTTCAATGTAGTGAGCCAATCATGCCTTCTAGGATAAGTGTCCCACATATATGTTATAACACTAGTATCTCTGTGTTACTAATAAGGAGACATTTACTTAGCAAGAGTATATACAAACAATGCAAAAAGGCTAGGGATCTGATGTAATGTAGACCGTCAGGGTTTACTGTATGAGTAATAACTCGACCCCTAAGGGAGTACATTCATGTCCAGTTCTTTGACAAGATCCTCAGTCCCTAAATATTGGCTTAAGTATGCAGTCAGCCGCAAGACCATGAAGTAATGTTTCTCTAGAACTGGGTGCTGCATAATATGTCTTGAGAGTGTTACAAAGCAGATAGATAGAATGTAGAATGCAATGAGAATTAACATCAGTTAGAGTACTTGGTTAACTCCATGTGGAGACTCAGTTGTAGGGCACAAAACAATCTATCTGTGGTAGAGGCAGACAGTCTAGCCCTGCTTATCGGCTAGGCGACTTTTAAAACTAGCCACCCGGGTCAAAAGGACCTTGCAATAGTACAGAGCAATATATGGTGCCTCTTTTGGGAGGAACTGCTGTGTGATCCGGTGGTCGGGGGATCCAGGTTGATCGCAAGAATAGAGGCGTAAGCAGGGAAGTATTGGGAGTGCCGGTGAACAAAAGCTGCGAGACTGACATGGCGGGGTATGCATGTGATACTGTCTCTAGTCTCTCTGTAGTCCCCCAAAAATTTGTCTCAGCACTCACCTCGCAGAAAAGGGGAATATAAGATATCCCTGTGTGGGTGGTGGTCGGGCCATTTTCCTCCTGTTCTATCTCAATCGGTTGCTTGGGATCTAGGGTCAGGTGCAGCGTTGCGTTAGATAGAGCTAGATCTGAAGGGATCCCTGGGGCTATGGTGGTTACGGGCCATGAGTGCACAAAAGTAGTCTTCTCGGGGAAGGGAGAGAATGTGTCGCTGTCGTCGTCTGAGGACTCACCATGAAGACAGGAGAGCTGCGGGTGGTATCCTTCCACTATCAGACCCGTAGTCATGGTGAAATCAACTCCCATAATGCCTGGTGAGTTCTCCCTGTCAGGGGAGAGGCATTGAATAAGTGAGGCAAACTGCATATCCATGCGGCACTCCAGTTCGGCAAGCGCAGCCCAGATCCGTGAAGCCATCCTCTTCAGCGTTCAGGTAGTCGATATTGACCCTGTTAGGTAAGTATCGAGGAGAGAGAGCAGAGTAGAGAGTACTAAGGAGCAACCATGTTGACTTGTACCAATAATGACAGTGGGGATAGCGGGTCTTTCATTCTCTAAAGGATTGTAGCTTCTATGGCGGCACTGCTAAAATGGCGACCACACATCTCTTCAGTACATCGATTCTGCAGGCAGAATGAAAGGCTGGGTCAGAAAAACTATGCTGTCCTCCATGTTTCGCCGGGTAAGTTCCCCTCTTGACCAGTTGTAAGGGTTTAGCCTGCAGTCTGTATATGAACCGGTATTCGGGAGGTCTGCTCCACTCTACCCTCTCAAAAACTGGATGTCGGCGTCTAGATGAAGTTCTCACATGGACAGTGAGTCATAAGTCTAGTTAAATTAATGAAAACTTAAATTTTGGAGCTCTGTGATAAGTTTTTAAACTATTATAAGCAGGAGCTCTCGATACCTGCGTCTGCCTAGCTTCACAGTTGGCTCCGCCCCCAGCACAATCATTTTATAATCAATGTATTGCTAAAAGAATATTGTTCAAATACAAATAAATAACAAAAGTTAGGACTAATTTAGAGACATATGGAGGAAGAGAATAGCTCTAGTGTGGCTCAGACCATTATAATAATTCTTGTTTTAGTCTTGAATGGTACTTTAGTAACTTAGTGACCCATATGAGACATTAGGGTACAAAACCAAACAACCTTGCTCTGCTCTGAGGACGGCCTATCTGCAAGACCTTTCTACCAAATGTTCTTTCTAAAAAGCAATGAATAATAATGAAAAATCAATAAAAGGGGATATCATAATATAGATCATCATCAAAAATCAGGAAATGTGTCTATTGACACAAAAGGACGATGTTGCAAAACTTGCAGAATAGAGGAATTGTATGCATGAAAACCAGACAAATTGCTTTTGGTACCTGGAAAATATCCAGAAAATCCTTTCACTGAAGTAAAATTGAAACAGCAGAAACTTGAACTGTAAGGAACATATGGCTAATCCTATATATAAAGGAATTCCAAGATGTTTGGGATGAGATAGAAAATCCTAGTAAAAGATTCTTTGCTTTATACCATTTAGCCAATCTGATTCAAACCAAATAACGTTAGCTGTAACAGTTTTGTGGACCTATAGCAGAGTGGAAATTACCACAACTTCATTAGGCAAGTGCAGCTCGGAATGATTTTCAAAGTATTCAGGCTTTAACCACCATAAACGTGGGTGGGCTCAATTTTGACACCGCATTCTAGTGACAATTATGTTAAAGATAGTGCATCAAAATAAAATTAGATTATAGTCAGATTTTTTAGTTAAAAATGGGTAGGAAATTAGTAAATATTATTAAATTTAATTCAACTTTATCTACAGCTCAAATTTACTAAATATGTTAAAGGGCTTGCTTAAAGGGACATGAAACCCAGCATTTTCCTTTCCATGATTCAGGTAGAGAATACAATTTTAAGAACTATCCAATGTACTCCTGTTACTAATTTTGCTTCATTCTCATGGTATCCTTTATTGAAGAAGCACCAATGCACTACTGGGAGATTGCTAAACACATCAGTAAGCCAATGAAAAAGGACATAGAAGTGCAGCCATCAATCAGCAGCTAGCTCCAAGCTCCTAGGCCTACGTAGGTATGCCTTTCAACAAAGGATACCAACAGAACAAAGTAAATTAGATAATAGAAGTCAATTGGAAATATTGGGTTTCATGTCTCTTTAAGTACCTAACGAGAAATGTAGAACTCATCTTCAAGTTACTGATGTCTGTTCATTGGTACTGACGGCAAATACAATAGCTGTCAAGAGCTACAAGAGCTGTCCTGCTATAGATTGGGCAGAAGGAGATCATGGTTAGGTTCAATTACTGCAGGGAAAATTTGGTCAACCACTTTGGCCACTTGATGTGTGTTATAGATCAAAGAAAGCCAGTTCAGCTACCATATCCAATTCTGGCTAGGGAGTTTGTTCATGGTGACCAGCTTTCAGCAAGACTGTCACTAAATAACAGTGCTATAAAAAACTAAAATGGAACTGCTATTTTGTTCATAGCAGTTTTGTTATGGAGTGTCACATATGATCTAGCACAAGTTTGAAATTCTATGTATGTATTTGAACTCCAGTACAAAGTTATATCCCACCAGTCAGTTATCATATGTATTACAAGAATGAGATGAATCAGAAAATCCTAGAAACTGCCGCTGGTCACTTATTTTTTAGCATTAGCAATGTTCACTGTGCTGCATACAAAGGGCTAGATTACGAGTGGCGTGCTAACTGTTGCACGCTAGTGATATGAGGTTTATCACAGCTCTTTGCATGCATCAGAAGTAGCGTAAGTATTAAAGTTGAAAGTAAATGCTTTTTATTAAATTAAACGTAATACGCTTCGGGATAGTGCAACTTCAGAGCTCTGGTTAACCGTTACGCAAGACTAAAAAGTTGCACAAAACACATCAAATTATATTTGAAAGTACAGTTACACATATATGTTATATATATATTATATATGTGCATTTATATGTGTGTATTTGTGTATTTACAGATATATATACACATATAAACACATAAATACATATATAGACATAAGTGCATTGAAGCCCTTTGCAGCCAAGTAGCTGAAAACATGTAAAATCACATTTATGCAATATGTATATTTAACTATGTATTTACTGTAAATATTTCTTATTCTAATGATCTTCACATAGGGGAATATGTTCTAAGTATTTTTAAATAAATGTGTATATATATATATATATATATACATATATATATATTTATATATCTATACCAAATTATAATCATATATATACATACTAGTCCTAAAGCTCGTTCACACGTGCCATTTTTTGCAGTACAGCGGTCCCACCCCTTGCTCTCTCCCTCCCCCTCTCTTTTGCTCTCTCTCCCCCCTCTCTTTTGAGCTCTCTCTCTCCTCCTCTCTTTTGCGCTCTCTCTCTCTCCCCCTCTCTTTTGCGCTCTCTCTCTCCCCCTCTCTTTTGCACTCTCTCTTCCCCCCCTCTTTTGCGCTCTCTCTCCCCCTCTCTTTTGTGCTCTTTCTCCCCCTCTCTTTTGCGCTCTCTCTCTCCCCTCTCTTTTGCGCTCTCTCTCTCTCTCCCCTCTCTTTCGCGCTCTCTCTCCCCTCTCTTTCGCGCTCTCTCTCCCCTCTCTTTCGCGCTCTCTCTCCCCTCTCTTTCGCACTCTCTCTCCCCTCTCTTTTGCGCTCTCTCTCCCCCTCTCTTTTGCGATCTCTCTCCCCTCTTTTGCGCTCTCTCTCTCTCCCCTCTCTTTTGCGCTCTCTCTCCCCCCTCTCTTTTGCGCTCTCTCCCCCTCTCTTTTGCGCTCTCTCTCCCACCCCTTGCTCGCTCTCTATCCCCCCTCTCTTTTGCTCTCTTTCTCCCCTCTCTTTTGTGCTGTCTCTGTCTCTCCTTTCTCTTTTGTGCTGCCTCTCCTCTCTCTTTTGTGCTGTCTCTCCTTTCTCTTTTGTGCTGTCTCTCCTCTCTCTTTTGTGCTGTCTGTCTCTCCTCTCTCTTTTGTGCTGTCTGTCTCTCCTCTCTCTTTTGTGCTGTCTCTGTCTCTCCTCTCTTTTGTGCTGTCTCGTCTCTCCTCTCTCTTTTGTGCTGTCTTTGTCTCTCCTCTCTCTTTTGTGCTGTCTCTGTCTCTCCCCTCTCGTTTGTGCTGTCTCTGTCTCTCCTCTCTCTTTTGTGCTGTCTCTCCTCTCTCATTTGTGCTGTCTCTGTCTCTCCTCTCTCTTTTGTGCTGTCTCTGTCTCACCCCTCTCATTTGTGCTGTCTCTGTCTCTCCTCTCTCTTTTGTGCTGTCTCTGTCTCTCCTCTCTCTTTTGTGCTGTCTCTCTCTCCCCCCTCTTTTAATCCCCCGTCTCTCTCTCTCCCCATCTCTTTATCCCCCATCTTCTGCTCTGTTTCAGCAGTTGACCCCGCCCACGACGCACCCGCCAGCCACGCCCACGGCGCACCAGCCAACCACGCCCACGACACACCCGTCAACCACGCCCACGGCGCACCCGTCGGCCACGCCCACTCCACCACACACTGACTGACGCCAGATGCCAGGTCAGTCGGAAAGGCCAGGTGTGTTTGTCCGCGCGCGCAGTCTCTACTGTGCATGACAGCTTCGGACAAACACACTTGGCCTTTTATAATATAGGATATATATTTATGTATATATATATTTTACAAAAAAAAAACAGATATATGTAGAAATGAGTATTTATTAATACATAGAACATATTCTGTTATGTGAAGAAAATTGGAATGTGAAATATTAATATTTCATGTCGGGTTAGCACACTGGGTTAAACGCGATTGGGTTTACACAACTTGTTGGGTGGTTTTTTTTTTCCACTTTTCGCACTCCACTGAAGTCTATGGGGGAATACGTTAACTTGGTTGTGGTATTCTACCTTTTGCTTTTTGGGCACGTCGAGATAGCGCTCAAGCAAGAACTTTTTACTTTCATCTTGTTAGACACATGCTTCCTGCCACGCACAAAAAGCCAAAGTCGTGCAGAGTTAATGTACGAGCGGGAGCTCAAACTCCTACTTCGCTTGTAATCTAGCCCAAAGAAGGGAATGATTAATCATTTTCTATATTGTGTATCCTTTATAGCTATTTTGAATACAATCACAATGGGCTCAATTCAATCTTTCTGATTTTCTTTTTTAATATAGGCAAAAATGTCCATTTTATTTTTATTTTTTAACAAAGTGTTCAAAGTCTTTCCGAGTCAAACACAGCCAAGCTGAATAACTGCCACAAAATTTTATTTCCATTTCTCCTTAACTGAACCCTGAATGACTAATAATGCTGTCACACTGGAACTGAAACAACAAACAAAACAACAGTGCAAATCTTAAATGGTGGATTTGCACTCTTTTTATTTTAAATCCCATCCCTATCATCTCCACAGCGAATCAGGATAATTGAAAACATGACTAACATGCAACATGGCTACTATCAGTGATTGCTTCATTATATAGTTTGTTAAAGGGATTAAAGGACCAGTCAACACAGTAGATTTGCATAATCAACAAATGCAAGATAACAAGACAATGCAATAGCACTTAGTCTGAACTTCAAATGAGTAGTAGATTTCTTTTTTCTGACAATTTTAAAAGTTGTCTTTTTCCACTCCCCCTATACCATGTAACAGCCATCAGCCAATCACAAATTCATACACGTACCATGTGACAGCCATCAGCCATTCACAAATGCATACACACTTATCCTTGCACATGCTCAGTAGGAGCTGGTGACTCACAAAGTTTAAATATAAAAAGACTGTGCACATTTAGTTAATGGAAGTAAATTGGAAAGTTGTTTACAATGGCATGCTCTATCTGAATAATTAAAGTTTCATTTTGATTGAGTGTCCCTTTAATGGAATCCATATGTGTGTGTTTTTGGTAGCTGAATAGAGTGGTGTTTGTTTTTTTATTAAATTAACCTTTTTTATATATATATATTTATTTTGAAGGTGAAAATGTTTTCAGACATAAATCGCATGGTACAATCATCAATACAAATATTTATGGCATATCTAAAAGTATGTAATGCACCAAGAGCAAAAAAATAAAATGACTTTCCCCTTCATTTTCACCCCTCTTCATGTTAGATCACTCTTGGATCTTAGATTTGCAAACAATATTATGTAGGGTTTAACATAAAGCGGTAACGTAAAATACACAGAAAAATGGCATCTCTAAGAATAACAATGCTGAATGGGTTTTATAACTTAAAGGTAGAAGATGCAAAGGTCCTAACCAGGTACTCATTCGATAAGTATAAACATTAATACAAAAACAGTTAAGTGCTATATATAAATTAACCATAGTGTATAAAGAAGAAACCCTTATGGGAACTAGGATTTCGCACCCTTACTGTCTTAGGTATTCGAATACCTAGTGGCCCGGCTCCTGCCCTCCTCCATTTGGGCTTCCACAACTTACCCAAACACTAAGGTCTGCTTGGCGTGTACTTAATGTCCTCTATCAAAACCAGTATAGTCAGGTCCTGGAAAAGAGAACTTCCTCCCAGGTGGGAGGATATTGTGAATACAATGGCTTTCTTGTATACTGTGGAAAAAAGACATATACCTTGACTTGAACAAATTAGACTTGTTTGAAATGACTTGGGCCGACTGGAAAGACAAGTATGACACTTCATGGTGCCCATCTGTCACAACACAGGATACCCTGCCCTTTGCCCACTAGGGTTTACTCTCTCTATTCTTTAACCAGTGTGCCGCGGCAGACTGAGAACAGTGTGACATATTTTTAAAATTTTGCTTGTTTTGATGTGACAGGCTCATCAGGCAGACAGGCAGGCATCATTTACAACCATGACATATAGACATTCATTCACAGACAATCATTATGATGTATAATATATGCTGTATTAGGCTACAATGTGTGATTTTGTAAAATTTTGGGATGGTGGTGTGCCGCAGGATTTTTTAATGTAAAAAAGTGTGCCACGGCAAAAAAAATGTTGAAAACCACTGCTTTACGATCTTTAGGAAGCCCATCCACTATAAGCTATGGGCCGAGTTGCCAGACAGGACACCTGTGTCATAGTCCCCCTCCCTCTACTGCCCTTACTATGTACCTCTCCCCCCCCCCCTACTACTGTACCGTCTATTCATGAACTGAGGTGTAATGTTGAGAGTTTTTAAGATTCTTTCATTACTAACTAACATGACCATTATATATATATCTGACTCCGTGTATGTGGAGAATGTTTTGATTTGTTTTCTAAGCTTGTATATGTGAAGGGGTCCTGCGAGTCCCAATTGTTCTTCTTTATTCTTCAAAACTGCAAATAAAAACAAGTTAAAAAAAAAAAAAGAAGAGACATGTCAGCCCTTAATGGGTACTAAGTTAAGCTGCTTAATATGAGAAAGTTTAGGCAGTGCTTTAGTATAGTTAGGAATGTTCAGGTGTATCTCTATAACATCTCTAAAAGGGTAGTATGCAACAATTTAAGTTTAAGAGAAAAGGTTGGGCAGCATTGCTCCATCACTGAGGTGTTCTATGAGTTATTTATTGGGTGAATGTTGCTAATAACTATGTGTTTGGGAACTTTCAGATGTTTGGTAGGGAAAGGAAATTAGTTGTTCTAGCTCTCTGAGGGAGACGTGTCTGCCATGCACATGGAAACTACGGCACTTTGTTTTTAGGAACCCTTATTTTATCTATATGATATAGGATGTCTTCCTAGGGGCCCCCCACTAAACCCCACAGAAAACATACAAATGTATTTAAGGGCACTATGAAAGTAATAGCGTCTACCAAGCAAGATTGAGAAAAATTAAATCTACAAGGCGCTATTTAGGCTATGTATTAAATTAACCTTTTTAATGTCATTTACTGATAGGTATACATTGTTATTGATATCTGCATTGATTTGCAACTTTCAGTATATTATAGAAATGTTTTATGTTTAACATTCACATATTGTTGATCATAACACTTTCAGTATCATTCATTATTATATATATCAAAAAGGGCCATCACTGTTGTTGGCATTGGCTATGCCATCTTGTTTTTCTGGTCTGAGCATGAGCAGATTGTTGACCAATATTTTTTAATGATCAGACTGAAGGTGATGAGCATTCATCAAGTGTCTTTGGCTGTTTAACTTAATGGGTTTGGGTTTAATTTGTGATTATTTTTTAGTCAATAACTTGTGGTCGGATAGATTCTGGTCACCGTTATGACTGTTATCCATGCATCCCATGGGGGAATATTCCAGTATATGTTCATATTCAATACATTCTTTTTCAAATGCGGAAATTGTATTTTCTTTGGATTGTGATGTTGAAAAATGCATATTCGAGCTATAAAACAGACAATAAACTGGATTGGTAAGATTAGTTTTATTTCATTATTTATTACTTTTTGTGACTGTATGTGTGGTTAATACACACACCAGCTGTAAATGGTTTAGGCGATAGTAAGAGCCTATATTGAACAATGTGGCATCAGTGTTTGTCCAGCACCCAATTTGACCCATGTTATTTAGTTGCAAGCTTGTCTTATAGTACAAATCAATAAATTCTACATCATCCTACTGTTGGTAATTTGAGGTTTACAATTCCAGTCACTCACTTGTCCCTTTACAAAAGAGAGCAGAGAATGTATCACAGTATCTTGTCAATTTTACAGTAATAACCTTAATAGCCTTTGCATCAATACCGAAACAAATGCAGGATACATACAAGACATGAATCTCAAATCAATGCTAATCCTTACAACCAAATGTTGCCAGTCATGTGCACAGCAACTCTACTGTAGTGGTATAATGACAGCAATTGCTAAAAAAAAATATCTTAAAAGTACAAATACCTCAATAAGCATGGATGTGATATTACTATGCTAACTGCCTCAGTTAGCTGCCAAACATGGCAGAGTGGAGGATTTAAAGTATTTTTTTAATACAAGGAGAATACATGTTAACTAACGCCTAGATTTAGAGTTCTGCGGCCAAAGGGGTAAGTTAGCTACGCGTGCTTTTTTCCCCCGCACCATTTAAACAACGCTGGTATTGAGAGTTCTCAGAAGGGCTGCATTAGGCTCCAAAAAGGGAGCGTACAGGCATATTTACCGCCACTGCAACTCTCAATACCAGCGGTGCTTATGGACGTGGCCAGCTTCAAAAACGTGCTCATGCACGATTCCCCCATAGGAAACAATGGGGCAGTTTGAGCTGAAAAAAAGCAGCGTTCAGCTCCTAACGCAGCCCCATTGTTTTCCTATGGGGAAACACTTCCTAAGTCTACACCTAACACCCTAACATGTACCCCGAGTCTAAACACCCCTAACCTTACACTTATTAACCCCTAATCTGCCGCCCCCCGCTATCGCTGACCCCTGCATATTATTTTTAACCCCTAATCTGCCGCTCCGTACACCGCTGCAACCTACGTTATCCCTATGTACCCCTAATCTGCTGCCCCTAACACCGCCAACCCCTATATTATATTTATTAACCCCTAATCTGCCGCCCCAACGTCGCCGCCACCTACCTACAATTATTAACCCCTAATCTGCCGTCCAGACCTCAGGGCTACTATAATAAATGTATTAACCCCTAATCCGCCTCACTCCCGCCTCAAAAACCCTATAATAAATAGTATTAACCCCTAATCTGCCCTCCCTAACATCGCCGACACCTAAATTCAAGTATTAACCCCTAATCTGCCGACCGGACTTCGCCCCTACTCTAATAAATCTATTAACCCCTAAAGCTAAGTCTAACCCTAACCCTAACACCCCCCCCCCCCTAAATTAAATATAATTTAAATCTAATGAAATTAAATAAATCTTATTAAATAAATTATTCCTATTTAAATCTAAATACTTACCTGTAAAATAAACCCTAATATAGCTACAATATAAATAATAATATATTGTAGCTATTTTAGGATTAATATTTATTTTACAGGCAACTTTGTATTTATTTTAACTAGGTACAATAGCTATTAAATAGTTAATAACTATTTAATAGCTACCTAGTTAAAATAATTACAAAATTACCTGTAAAATAAATCCTAACCTGTTACAATTAAACCTAACATTACACTATCAATAAATTAATTAAATAAACTACCTACAATTATCTACAATTAAATCAACTAAACTAAATTACAAAAAAAACAAAACACTAAATTACAAAAAAAACAAACACTAAATTACAAAAAATAAAAAAAGATTACAAGAATTTTAAACTAATTATGCCTACTCTAAGCCCCCTAAAAAAAATAACAAAGCCCCCCCAAAATAAAAAATGCCCTACCCTATTCTAAAATAAAAATTTAACAGCTCTTTTACCTTACCAGCCCTTAAAAGGGCCTTTTGCGGGGCATGCCCCAAAGAAAACAGCTCTTTTGCATTTAAATAAACATACAATACCCCCCCCCCAACATTACAACCCACCACCCACATACCCCTAATCTAACCCAAACCCCCCTTAAAAAACCTAACACTAAGCCCCTGAAGATCTTCCTACCTTATCTTCACCACACCAGGTATCACCGATCCGTCCAGAAGAGGGTCCGAAGTCTTCCTTCTATCCGTCAAGAAGAGGTCCAGAAGAGGCTCCGAAGTCTTCATCCTATCCGGCAAGAAGAGGAGATCCGGACCGGCAAACATCTTCATCCAAGTGGCATCTTCTATCTTCTTCCATCCGGCGCGGAGCGGGACCATCTTGAAGCAGCCGACGCGGATCCATCCTCTTCTTCCGACGTCCTAAGTCCGAATGAAGGTTCCTTTAAATGACGTCATCCAAGATGGCGACCCTCGAATTCCGATTGGCTGATAGGATTCTATCAGCCAATCGGAATTAAGGTAGGAAAAATCTGATTGGCTGATTGAATCAGCCAATCAGATTCAAGTTCAATCCGATTGGCTGATTGGATCAGCCAATCAGATTGAGCTCGCATTCTATTGGCTGATCGGAACAGCCAATAGAATGCAAGCTCAATCTGATTGGATCAGCCAATCCGATTGAACTTGAATCTGATTGGCTGATTCAATCAGCCAATCAGATTTTTCCAACCTTAATTCTGATTTATTTATTTATGTATTTTTATTTATGTTTTATTTATTAACCTAAAACATTACTCATGTGTTTTGTTCTGGAATATGAGTAAAGGTATTTTTATATACAAATCAGATATTCCTGTATTAAAATAAAATAAAAATGTTATGCTATATTTGACGTGTTATTTTATATCCATAACACTGTGGGAATTTGTCTTGTCATTAAATTGGTCTTGTGAATGAATTTTGTGCAAACATCCATTTCCTATGATATTCAAAATCAATTTAAAAAAACTTTAATGTCTTTTTTTTAATGCAACGCTATTTTGAGAATGTTCAGTGTTCTTTTATATGCATAACTTCATTTATTTGAGTTTAATTACCCTTTATGTAAATGGATCTCTCTAAGAAGAAAATGTAGGTTCAAGCCCTCATATCATTTTTAGACGTCAACTTCTTTTTAATATTATTTAAAGGGGCATTAAACACTTTGAGATGATAATATAAAATGATAATTTGTATATACAGTATATATAAAAAAAAAAACTTTGCAATATACTTTCATTATTTATTTTGTCTCCTTTTCCTGTAATTCCATGCTAAAATTGTGAGTTTTTCAGTTACTGTTAGAAATGGAAGTGCAGAACACTGTTATATTCCACACAGCCATTGGCTGCACACTCTAGTGACCTGTTTATAACTGTCCCTGGCCACAGCAGAGAAAGAACTTAAATTACAACATGGTAGCACATATTGCTTTATAGGCACTAAAACTTTACAATAAATTTGCAAGTATTTAAACAACCAATGAAGCTTTGAAAAATACATTTTTCTTTTTTTTCTTAATATTTTTATTTACATTCCGACATTGTATACAAATTAAGCAGCTCACATTTGCTTTTTCAGTACACCACTCAGGGTGTCTGGAAAAATCATAACACATACGGAAAAAAAACAAAGACCATAATACAAATACAGTGTAAGTCAAACAATCCTATTTTAGTTATAAAACAGTAAAGATAGAAATATGGATCCCGAGTTACAGATATATGAAATAAGGCACATTTACTCTTTACATCAAAATACACTGCTAGAATATTTTAAATTCAAAAAGCAAATCTAGCAACATGAAACAAAACAAACAAGAAAACAGACAAAAATAAATCTAATTCTATTTTCAGAATCAGTGGCAGTATCATATTGATCAAGGGTCATCTGGTTTTGTAGTAATTGCTTAAACTCCCCTGAGTTTGGAAGTCTATTGTTTCAAAATTAAATTTCTTCCTGTTAAAATTAAAATATTAAGAAAATTTTAATATTTTTTATTTGCACAACTAGATAATAAGAATATATGTTCCTCCCGTATCTTAAAAGATTGTTCATTCAATTTTCCAAACCAGAAATTGATTTTATTCCAAAATTTTTGGATTTTATGACATTTCCAAAAGTAATGATGTACCGCATGTCCGCTGCAGGTAGATTGCACTTGCTATAAGAACATAATGTTCTTTTATCCCATTTAGATTTCATGTAAGGTGTAACATAAATTTTCTTTAACATTTTTGTATGTGATTCTCTCCATGTTATGGAGAAAGTAACTTTATCGACAAATGTAAAACTTTTATGAATAGCTTCTTCTTGGGGGATTGTACACCTTAGCTGCTAATTATTCGAGATTTTAGATAAATTATCAAGACCCTTCTTAATAGTTTTATATGCAATAGAAATATATTTTTCCCCAGCTCTATATAAGTTAATAATCAGACAACTTTTAGAATAATCTCTAGATATTTCGGATAGAAAGAATTCCTTGTTTGGTATGTTATATTCCCTTTGTAGATCAACAAAAGTTCTACATCTTGTATTACCATCTTGCAATTGTGACAAATATATCAGACCATTCTCGTCCCAACTTTTAAAAATCCTAGAATTAAGAGCATAAGGAAATTCCGAATTTCCCACAATAGGCAAGAATTTAGAAAAGGAGGAGTCAATCCCCAGACACTTGCATATTTTTAACCATGCAATAATAATATTTTTTTGTGGAAATTGTATTTTTATTTTTTTGAGGGAGATAATTCTTGTTAAAATGTAATAATGCTTTTAATGAGTAAGGTTTAGCAATTTGTTGGTCTATAATCAGGGGCGTATAATATTCAGAATCTGAGATCCAGTCAAGAGCAAGCTTACCTATGCAGACCAGATTATATACTTCTAAATCGGGGAGAGCCAGTCCACCTTTGTCTATAGAAAGTGTTAGCCTGTTAAAGGCCAACGCTTTCCTCTTTTTGTTCCATAGAAATTCTAAACAGATCTGTCTGAAAAATGTATAGTCTTTCTTAAAAATAAATAAAGGAATACTTTGAATTAAATAGAGAATTTTTGGAAATATCATCATTTTTATCAGGTTAACTTTACCTGACAGTGAGAGAGGATATTTTGACCAGTTAGATAAATAATTTTTAATTTCTGCCCACAGGAGTGTATAATTCAACATGTACTATTCATTTAGATTTTTGCTAACTTTTATACCAAGCTATCTAATATAATTGCTTACCTCTGAGAAGGGGATCTTTTGTAAGCTATCTTTGTGTTTATAAAGCCATAATATTTCAGATTTAGCGCAGTTGATCCTGTACCCAGAAAAGGAGCTAAAGTCATCCAAAATTTGCAAGATGATTAGAATACGTTTTTTTATATCCTGGAGAAAGATCAGCAAATCGTCTGCGTACAGGACCAATTTGATTTTAGTTTATCCTATTCATATTCCTTCTAGATCTTTTCTAAGGAGAATTGCCAAAGGTTCAATTGCAAAGTTAAATAAAAAAAAAAAGGTGAGAGAGGGCACCCCAGTCTGGTTCCTTTTTGAAGAGGGATATAAGAAGTAGGAAGTCCGTTAACCAAAATAGAGGCCCGGGAGATATTGTAGATTAATTGAACAAAATTCAAGAAAGATCCATTTAAACCAAATTTTCCTAGAGTGGAAATTAAGTGATCCCATGTGATCATATTGAATGCTTTTTCAGCTGCTATATGGCCAGTTCTGATGTCAACTTGCTATTCCCAATTTGTATTTTTTGCCAAAAATGTTCAATCACTACCTGTACTTTTCTTAAATTGTTGGTCGAGTTTCTCCCTATCATGAAACCGGATTGGTCTTTAAGGATTAGGAGGTGCATAATCGGTTTTAATCGTTGTGCTATTATACTTGTCAGTAACTTATAGTCGCTATTTAATAGTGAGATTGGTCTGTATGAACTAATCTGTCCTTTTTGAGAATTAAAGAGATGTAGAGGCCGAATTATCATATGTCTGTCGGACCTAATCCGACATGGTGGATCAGGTCCGACAGACATCGCTGAATGCGGAGAACAATACGCTCTCCGTATTCAGCATTGCACCAGCAGCAGTATATTCTTTAAAGGGACCCATTCTATGAGCTCTCTCTACCTGAACAGAAGGTAATCCCAGAATTTGGGGGAGCTGAACAGCTGTAAATTGTAATAAATCCTGAAATTCTGAAGTTTCAGGTAACCCAATAATTCTGAGATTATTTCTGCGCAAATTATCCTCAAACTCATCCACTCTATCCTGCATATGTTTATTCTGAACTAGTTGAGCCTCTAAAGTCTGCTCAATTTTATAGTGAGTGTCTTCTAGACTGGAAATCCTAGTTTCCGCTTCGTTCAGTCTGCTGTTGAACTGCTTAACTTTTTTCAGTAAGGACTGAAAAGTCCTTCTTAATCTGATCAAATTGAAATAGTAATAATAAGCAATTTGTTTAACAATAGTTTGTGAATCAAGGTTATGTAGCGATAAATTTGAATCATCAGCCAGTTCAGAACAGCAGTCATTGATATTCTTAGTTTTTTCTCTTTAGGTTTGGCTGACATGGCAGGGGATTTATTTATACTTAGCAGAACAAATCTTTTCATAGATAGATGCCAGAAAAGTGCATCAAAACGTTAACCCCCGTAAATATTGAGGGCAGTGCTTAATTCCCTTATGAGTAAAAATCTGACGTGGGTTTTTATATAAGGTGAATAACAAATAAACAAAAATACAAAACTGAATATTTGAAAAATACATCTATATGTTATTCTCAGACTAATCCTTTCCATGAATGCATCATTCTGTCTAGCATTTATCTAGTGTTTATGTCCCTTTAATGATACCAGAAAAACACACTAGAAATGTTGAAAAAAGAAAAGTTTGGATTTCTATTAAAGGGATAGTAAACACCAAAAATGTTATTGTTTATAAAGATAGATAATCCCTTTATTTACCATTCCACAGTTTTGCATAACCAACACTGTTATAGAAATATACTTTTTACCTCTGTAATAACCTTGTAGCTAAGCTTCTGTTGACTGCCTCCTTATCTCAGAACTTTTGACAGACTTGCATTTCAGGCATTTAGTGCTGACTCTTAAATTACTTCATATGCATGAGCACAATGTTACCTATATGAAACACATGAACTAACTCCCTCTAGCTGTAAAAAACTGTCAAATGCAGAGGCGGCTTCAAGGGCTTAGAAATTAGCATATGAGCCTACCTAGGTTTAGCTTTCAACTAAGAATAACAAGAGAACAAAGCAAATTTGATAAACGTATATAAGAAAGTTGTTTAAAATGACATAGCCTATCTGAATCATGAAAGTTTATTTTGGACTTTACTATCCCTTTAATTAATTTAAAAAAATTCAATCAATCAATCAGTGAAACGTCTGTATCAGTTTGAAAAACAAAACAAACACACCTGTTACAATATTTCCAGGGTTCAAGTTTTTTTTACTGCTTACAAGTAGGTGAGAACACACACAAAAAAGCACTAATTAAAACATTTTTTTAAAGTATGTTCTCATAAGGATTTTGAAAGATCTTCAAAGAATTAAAATATACATAGCCAAAATAAAAGTAAAACAAGACAGATGATAAATTCAGTATTGATGAGGACTAGACTGTGTAATGTGTTTGAATATGATTGTTTTGCTTACTGTAAGATGTTGTTCCCTTTAATGTGTTTCCAATGATCTACTTTACCCTCTGGAGTTTATTAAATAGTTTTCAAATAGTTAGTTTATCTTTATTTTGTCATTTGAAATAGTTGCTTTTGTCTGTTGAAACCACCCCCTATATTGAAAATGTCAGAACTGCAGTATTGGCTATAGAAAATCTATGTAAACAACAGACAGCAGCAGAAAGAGAGAGAGATAGCAGCATATTGGTCTTTAATGGGTGTGTACAATTGTCCAATAAAGGATCAGATGCGCAGCGAGCACTATCCATATTGCACACAATCTGATATTACAAGTCCATGGTAAAAAATAATTATTAAAGAATGTGTTTAGTGCAACCAACATTTCTTTTGCATGCCCTATACTTTCAATGGATAGCTCAGCTATGCTGAACATCTCTCAAATTACAAGTGGTGAGTTATGTGTTGTGATACATGCACACATACAAATACACACACATACATATTTACCTTTGAGCCCTTCCCAATCAAACACCTTGTGTCACGATCGCTCAGCTGCTGATCGCTTCCTCTGGCTCAGCGCGGTAGCGCTTTCACTGGTTGCTTAGCAACCCTGTTCCTGTCGGCTCTTCCGATGACGTCAGGAGGCCTTCTTATTCCGGCGTCTCCTTTCATCGGTGCCTGTTTGTTGTTACTCGTGGGCTATGTGAGTACTAATTTATTCTTGTGATTCCTGAATTTGTGCCTGCTTATTCTAAACCCCAACCTGCCTGATATCGTTGCTGGACACTGCTTACCTGACTACTCTATTGGTTAACCCCTACCTGCCTGATAACACGTTGCTGGACACTGCTTACCTGACTACTCTATTGGTTAACCCCTACTTGCCTGATAACACGTTGCTGGACACTGCTTACCTGACTACTCTATTGGTTAACCCCTACCTGCCTGATAACACGTTGCTGGACACTGCTTACCTGACAACTCTATTGGTTAACCCCTACCTGCCTGATAACACGTTGCTGGACACTGCTTACCTGACAACTCTATTGGTTAACCCTTACCTGCCTGATTACACGTTGCTGGACATTGCTTACCTGACTACTCTATTGGTTAACCCTTACCTGCCTGATTACCCATTGCTGGACATTGCCTGCCTGATTACTCTATTGGTTAACCCTTTCTACACAAAGTTTCTTCTCCTGACCCTGCTATGTCATCTACCAGTCTATTACTGTGAGTATATTATACTACAACTGTCGCAGGGTCAGGTCCTGGTATATACTCACTGTGCTAGGGTGTTATTAACCTCATTCTAGCATTTGGGTCTAACTCTGGACTTTACCTATCCTGACATTACAAACAGGCCATATAATGGACCCTGGTGAGTTATCCAGAGCAGTGGCTTTACAGGGACAGCTTCTTGGAACCCACTCTGCACACCTGCAATCCCTGGATTCTAAATTGGATCAAATAACTGCTCTTTTGCATAACCTTTCTCCTCCTTCTCAAGCCACGGCAACACCTGTTGTTCCTGCGGCCAGCTCTAACCCTGGTTTAATCCGCCACAACTTGCAGAACACTTCATTCCTAGAATTCCACTACCGGATAAATATGACGGCAATCCTGAAGACTGTCGAGGATTTCTTAATCAGTGCCGCCTTCACTTCAGAAATAATCCTCAGATGTTTATTTCCTCTTCCTCCAAGATCACCTTTTTAATTTCTCTTATGAAGGGTAAAGCCCTGGCTTGGGTTTCTCCACTGTTGGAAAAGGATGATCCTTTGCTCCAGGATTTTGACACTTTTGTATCTATATTTTCTTCTGTGTTTGATAAACCTGGTAGATCAGCGGCGGCTGAAGCAGGACTTTTAGATTTAAGACAAGGATCTCTTTCTGTAGCACAATACGCTATAGAATTCCGGACTTTAGCTGCTGAAACTATGTGGAATCATGGGGCACTACGTGCAGCATTTCGTAAAGGTCTTTGTGATCGTTTGAAAGACGAATTGGTTTATAGGGATCTTCCCGATTCCCTAGAAGATCTTATCAACCTATGTATCAAACTTGATGCTCGTTACTCTGAGTGTCTCCATGATCGTGACCGTAATAGAAGATCCTTTATCAGAACTTCCTTTCGTCCTATGCCTCATTCTCCAAAACTTCCTACTCCAAACACTTCTATCTCTGAGGCAAGTGAACCCATGGAGGTTGGTGCTATTAAATTATCCGAAGCTGAACGTCTCAGAAGGCGTAATCTGGGACTATGTCTTTACTGCGGTATTAAGGGGCATATGTTAAAAGATTGTCCAACTCGTCCAGTAAAAGCCAGGGCTTAACTCCAGGAAGAGGGGCTGAGTTAAGCCAAAATTCTTTTTCTTCCCTCAATCCCAAGCTGTTTGTTCTGGTAACTGTCCGCTTTGGCAACATCAAATTTCAGGCTCAAGCACTCATCGATTCTGGAGCTGCAGGAATGTTTATGGATTCAGAGTTTGTCAATGCTCTTCGTATTCCTTTGCTTTCCAAGAGCCAAATAATTAAAGTCACTACTGTCAGTGGTCAACCTTTAGGTTCTGGTTTCATTCGATATTCTACCATTCCTCTTCTCATGTCTGTAGGAGTACTTCATTCCGAAACCATTTGTTTTGACATCATCTCTTCTCCTCAGTTTCTCCTCATTTTGGGACTTCCTTGGCTTCAACTACATGATCCAGTTTTTTCCTGGTCTAAAGGAGAGCTTGTTGCTTGGGGATCTTCTTGTTTCACTCAGTGTCTACGGAATGCTCCCAAAACTTCCAGTACTGTTGTGGCAGTCTTGGACGTTCCTGATTCTTTACCTGAACAATATCATTCTTTTTGTGATGTCTTTTCCAAAAAAGATGCTGAAGTATTACCTCCTCACCGGACCTTTGATTGCCCCATTGACTTATTACCAGGAGCACCTCTACCTAAGGGTAAAACTTACCCACTTTCTCGTCAAGAAAATGTTTCACTTGAGGAATATATCAAGGATAATTTGGCCCGAGGTTTTATCCGCCCTTCTTCTTCTCCAGTAGGGGCAGGTTTCTTCTTTGTGGAAAAGAAAGATGGAGGTCTTCGTCCTTGCATTGATTATCGAGCTCTAAATCAAATCACAATCAAGAATTGTTATCCACTCCCTCTCATTCCCGATTTATTAGTTCGTCTCCAGGGTGCTTCCATCTTTACCAAATTGGATCTTCGTGGGGCATATAATTTGGTCAGAATTCGTAGAGGGGACGAGTGGAAAACTGCCTTCAACACTAGGTTTGGACACTACGAATATTTAGTTATGCCTTTTGGGTTATGCAATGCCCCTGCAGTTTTCCAACATTTCGTTAATGAAATATTCAGAGACTATCTTAATCAATTTGTTATTATCTATCTTGATGATATTCTGATTTATTCCCGGACTGTACAGGATCACATTCATCATGTTACATTAGTACTCCAGAGATTACGTGAGAATTTTCTTTTTGCCAAGCTTGAAAAGTGTTCTTTTCATCAAGAATCTATTCCTTTCTTGGGTTACATTATTTCTCCGTCTGGATTCAAGATGGATTCTGACAAACTGTCGGCTATCCTAGACTGGCCTAGACCTACTTCCTTAAAATCTCTTCAAAGGTTCCTGGGGTTTGCCAATTACTATCGTAAGTTCATAAAGGACTTTGCTAACATCTCGGCACCCCTTACCGCTCTTACTAAAAAGGGTCAGGATTGCAAGCATTGGTCTGATCAAGCTGTACAGGCATTTGAATCTCTAAAGTCTGCATTTACTTCGGCTCCCATTCTTTGCCATCCTGTTCCGACTCTTCAATTCATTCTTGAAGTGGATGCTTCTCTGATTGCTGCTGGGGCAGTACTATCTCAGCGAAATCCTGTTTCTAGCAAGATTCTTCCTGTGGGATTTTTCTCCAAGAAGTTCAATACTTCCGAACTGAATTATGACGTTGGAAACAAAGAACTGTTAGCTATTAAAATGGCTTTGGAAGAATGGAGACATCTGCTTGAAGGCACTGTTCAACCGTTTCTTATACTCACAGACCATAAAAATCTTCTGTATCTTCATACTGCCAAACGCCTCAACTCACGTCAAGCCCGATGGGCACTGTTCTTCTCCAGATTTAATTTTGTCCTCTCTTATATTCCTGGCTCTAAGAATACGAAAGCAGACGCTTTATCTAGACAATTTCTGGCTTCTGATTCTACACTTCTGGATTCTGAACCCATTCTTCGCCCTGCTAAAGTTCTGGCTCAGTTATCTACGTTTCCTTTACAAGCGTTACAGTCCGCTCAAGCTTCTGTTCCTTCATCTTATAACATATCTCCTGGGATCTTATTTGTACCTACTGAATTCCGCCTAAAACTTCTTTGTTGGGCTCATGATAATGTTCTGTCTGGACATCCAGGAGTACGTAATACTTTGTGGAAACTCAAACAACATGTCTGGTGGCCTTCCATGGGCAAAGATGTCAAGGATTATGTTGCAGCTTGTACTTCCTGTACCTCAAATAAACAATCTTCATCATTACCTCTTGGGCTCTTACAACCTCTGCCTGTTCCGTACTATCCCTGGTCTCATGTTTCCATGGACTTTATTACAGATCTTCCTAATTCAGCCGGAAACAAGACCATATGGGTTGTGGTAGACAGGTTTTCCAAAGCAGCTCATTTTGTTCCTTTAACTGGATTACCATCGGCCCAGAAACTCGCTGAATTGTTTATACTCCATATCACCAGATTACATGGATTTCCTTTGGACATCGTTTCTGATCGAGGAGTTCAATTTGTCTCAAGATTTTGGAAATCTCTGTGCAAACAGTTTGGAGTTACCATATCTCTTTCTACTGCGCATCATCCTCAGTCCAACTGTCAAACTGAGCGGGTAAATCAATCTCTTGAGTCCTATCCCAGGCACTATGTTAATCATCAGCACTCCAATTGGTCGCAGCTTCTTCCTTTAGCAGAACTTGCTTACAATTCCCGCTTCAACTCTTCTTTACAGACTTCTCCTTTCAAGGCAGCCTATGGATTCGAACCTAGAACTTTTCCTATGTCTTCAGGAGGTTCTGGAGTTCCTGGAGCAGATCGTACAGTGAGAAGTCTCTGTAAACACTGGAAGAAGATTCGGGAAATCCTTCTTCTCTCCACTCAAAAGTATAAACGATTTGCTGATCGCAGACGCCGGAAGGCGCCCTCTTTTCGAACTGGAGACAAGGTTTGGATTTCCACCAGATTCATCCGACTCAAACAACCCTGTGCTAAATTGGGTCCCAAATACATCGGACCATTCAGGATTGTTTCCAAGGTATGTTCTACTGCCTACAGGGTGGCTTTACCAGACAACTTGAAGATTCACCCTGTCTTTCACGTGTCTCTTCTTAAACCAGCAGTCTCTAACCGGTTTTCCACCAAATGTAGAGTTCCCTCTCCGTTCCTTGTGGATGGCACTTCGGAATTTGAGATCAGTCAAATTCTTGATTCCAGATTAAGGGGTAACCGTCTGTACTATTTGGTCCATTGGAAGGGATATCCCATCACTGAACGTTCTTGGGAACCTGCTTCTCATGTCCGTGCCTCTGCTTTGATCAAACAGTTCCACGCCCAGAATCCTTCAAAGCCTGTTCGTGTTCCCCGGAGGGGTCCTTGAGGTGGGGGCACTGTCGCGATCGCTCAGCTGCTGATCGCTTCCTCTGGCTCAGCGCGGTAGCGCTTTCACTGGTTGTTTAGCAACCCTGTTCCTGTCGGCTCTTCCGATGATGTCAGGAGGCCTTCTTATTCCGGCGTCTCCTCTCATCGGTGCCTGTTTGTTTTTACTCGTGGGCTATGTGAGTACAAATTTATTCTTGTGATTCCTGAATTTGTGCCTGCTTATTCTAAACCCCAACCTGCCTGATATTGTTGCTGAACACTGCTTACCTGACTACTCTATTGGTTAACCCCTACCTGCCTGATAACACGTTGCTGGACACTGCTTACCTGACTACTCTATTGGTTAACCCCTACCTGCCTGATAACACGTTGCTGGACACTGCTTACCTGACTACTCTATTGGTTAACCCCTACCTGCCTGATAACACGTTGCTGGACACTGCTTACCTGACAACTCTATTGGTTAACCCCTACCTGCCTGATAACACGTTGCTGGACACTGCTTACCTGACAACTCTATTGGTTAACCCTTACCTGCCTGATTACACGTTGCTGGACATTGCTTACCTGACTACTCTATTGGTTAACCCTTACCTGCCTGATTACCCGTTGCTGGACATTGCCTGCCTGATTACTCTATTGGTTAACCCTTTCTACACAAAGTTTCTTCTCCTGACCCTGCTGTGTCATCTACCAGTCTATTACTGTGAGTATATTATACTACAACTGTCGCAGGGTCAGGTCCTGGTATATACTCACTGTGCTAGGGTGTTATTAACCTCATTCTAGCATTTGGGTCTAACTCTGGACTTTACCTATCCTGACACCTTGCCATATACCATATCCCTTTAAATCCCTATTACCACACTTTTATAATTAATATAGATAGATAGATAGATAGATAGATATTAATATAGATTAATTATCAATATTAAAATAACATCTTATACTGTGTGAAGAAAAAAACAATTTCTTTTATTTTTAGTGCATCTTTGGCTTAGCGCTACTTGGGGTGAGCACTTAAGCAAATGCCAGGTCCAGAACTTACTACCTCCAGATGTTAGTGTGCTTGAGGCTTGCGTTCGAGCGCTACCATTTTACTTCTAACGTGTCATTTAAGTGCAAAAATAAGAGCGCTATTGTTTGAACTTTAACAGTGTTAGAGCTCAATAACGCTAATATTTTTTACCTCAACTTTTAACCTAGATCAAAGTTGGTACAGTAGTCACCTGTTATGGCCTCTCTCTACTACAAGAAGTAATTTATCAAAATTCCCTTGGCATCCCAAAACAAGGATGCTTTAACCCTGCGAGCACTTGCTTAAACATGAAATTTCTGAGGCGGAGATACCTGGAGCCTCCACTTTTTAGATTGTGCTTTTCACCAGGACTGATGTGTATCCACAACTCATCCATAGTTACAATGACAAATTGGCTGTTGTAATAGTCATTTGCTGTCTTTTCTGGTCTGCAGTCAACATTTGGGGTATCGATCATGCTTAAAGGGACACTGAACCCAGATTTTTTCTTTTGTGATTCAGATAGAGCTTGAAATTGTAAGCAACTTTCTAATTTACTCCTATTATCAATTTTTCTTTATTCTCTTGGTATCTTTATTTGAAATGCAATAATGTAAGTTTAGATGCCGGACCACTTTTGGTGAACAATCTGGGTTGTCCTTGCTGATTGGTGGATAAATTCATCCACCAATAAAAAAAAAAGTGCTGTCCAGAGTGCTGAACCAAAAAGGTGCCTTCTTTTTCAAATAAAGATAGCAAGAGAACGAAGAAAAAATTATATAGAAGTAAATTAGAAATTTGCTTATTTAAAATTGCATGCTCTATCTGAATCACGAAAGAAAAAAAATGGGTTCAGTGTCCCTTTAAGCTTATATTCAAAATATACACTAAAACTAACAGCACTGTGCCATATGACACCCTGTGGACTCAGCTATTTGCGTATTGTCAACCTTCAGTCCCACAGAAATTTCTCAGTAATGTCTGTTGTGGTACAACTGTAGCAAGGGGCATATTCACATAATTTTCTTTGCAGCATAAACTCCTGACATCCTTTTTTTTTTATCTGTAGGATAAGATTGAGAAGAGTCTCATAATGCATCTACCATATACTTATAGATTTCTGTTGGGGTTAAGTTTTTTAAGTATGTGATCACAGCATGATATTTACTTTGCTCCATTTTCAACAAATCATCTGCAGCCTCAAAATTATATGGAACAAAATACTTTCACTTCAATAACGTAAACCTAGAGGTTATGGGGTAGATTTATCAAGCAGCAAATGCTGCAATCTACCCCTGAAGTTTCCTGCTCACTGAAAACTTAAAGGGATATTAAACCCAAATTATTTCTTTAATGATTCAGATAGAGCATGCAAATTTAAGCAACATTCTAATGTATTCCTATTATCAATTTTTCTTTGTTCTCTTGCTATCTTCATTTAAAAATCAGAAATAAAATCATCAAGGGTAGTGAGAGCGGCGCTCAAATAAAAATGCGCAGGGATAAAAGCAAAAGTAGAAACCACTATTGGAAAAGTTATAAATGTATATTTTAATATAATAAACCAATATGAAATTAATATTAAAAAATAATAAACATATAAAAATAAACTAAAACAAACAATCACGTTAATCAATTGTGGCCACAATATTACAAAATATCTGTATTTATAGAATCTCAGGTTTCTATAAGATTGAAAAATTATTAGGCTGGTATATCTCTTACTTAGAAAGCTCTATTTACATATTCTGGAGACAGATATTAAAACAAGAATAAAGTATTTGCAACAATTGGTTAGTTCTATCGTTCACTTTGTATTAGTTCTATCTTTCACTTTGTGTAGGAACCATGATATTAAGAGTCGATAGTATTTTGAATATTCGGTTTATGCATATGCTATAAATAGTTGTGTTTGAAATAATGTCAATCTTTACTTAAAAGTGTGCGCACACTGTTTTAGAAATGAATCTCATCTCAGGGATATAAGCGTTCATATACCGGTAGTTTGAAAAAGTAGCAGTCTTTATAACGATCTTTATACCTTACTTTCTGAATCCTGGGTTACTGACCTTCCGGGAGCTACACGGTGTTGTCCTTCTGGTCTCAGCTGTGTGTAATACTCACATGCTCCGCGTACTCCCCGGTCTCCAAGGTAACCTATCCGAGAGTCGGCTTCTTTGGACGCTGTAATTCAAAACGCGGCTGTTTCAAATTTTCTTTGCAGGATCTATCAGAGTTGATAGATATTTGTAATCCGTAGGTGTGATAATTCCAGGAGTCAAATCTACGCGTTTCGGCTCAGTAAAGAGCCTTTATCAAGATGACTCCATATTATTTTTGTGGGTAATTTATACCCTTTAGCCACTAGAAATTTTGGGGCCCCTTACTTAACCGTTGATCAGCCCCCACCTTATTCTTAAGTGTAGTCAAACTTGGAAATGTTGTAAAGGCAGTAACACACAAACACAGAAACACACATAAGGATTCACATATAGACACTCTAGCAGACACACAAAGAAACACACAAACAATCTCAGACACAGACACCCACACAGCAGTGATGTGCGGTGATGTCAGAGGCTGGTGAGGCACTAGATATGATACGTCAGAGAAAAACATATACCGCGGGCCGCAAGTACCCCCAACAGGGCAGGTTTTAATTAAAGCTGAACCAGTACACAGGTGAAATAATCAGCTGATGGTTGAGAGCAAGTTAGTAACCACTGTTACTGGTCAGCTGATTACTTCACCTGTGCACCGATTCAGCTATAATGAAAACCTGGCCTGTTAGGGTACTTGAGGACCATGGTTGAGAAACACTGCATTTAAGCACCAGCTCATCTGAATACCAGCAGATAAAAGCATATAGTAAAATTAATGCATATATCTCAAATACAGCTCCAATACCAGCAGATAAAACCATGTAGTAAAGTTATAAATATATCTCAAATTCAGATCCAATACCAGCTCCAATATATTGACCTCTCCTGCATTATATTACTCACTAAATAAAGGATCTTGCACTGCACTGTGCAAACTACAAATTGCTTTTCTGCTTTCTTTTAACTAGATAGGTGTCAGAATGTTCCATCAGAAACTTCACACTAAAGGGAAAATGCAGAGTAATTAAATTCTATATTTTTTAATAAATATATTTCAGACAACTCAGGACTACAGTGTGTATATGTGTATGTAAACTATGTATGTGTGTGTATGTATGTATATGTGTGTGTATATATTATGTATGTGTGTGTATGTGTATGTATGTTGTATGTGTGTATTTGTGTGTTTGTGTATATGTGTGTCTGTGTATGTGTGTGTGTATATGTATGACTATGTATGTGTGTTTTTGTACATGTGTGTGAGTATGTTTGTGTATGTGTGTGTGTGTTGTATGTGTAATGTGTATGTATGTATGTATGTATGTATGTGTGTGTGAATTTCACTTATAAAATGATTAGTTGTAGCACATAATTAGCAGTGCTAATGACTGTTTTCCTACCAATTAATATGTCAGTGTTACAGAATAGGGCTTGTAAGCATAAGCAAGCTAATACAAAGATTACAAAGGGGGCAATACAATGGGACACCCTCTGTATTTCCCATTTTATTCTCCCTTTACATCTGACCTGGAGAATTTGTTGGGGGTGTTTGAGTTTCAGCTTCCAAAGATTTTGCTGAGCTACACAGCAACCTGAGAAATTTTACAGGAGGGTGGTACTGCCCCCCCCTACACACCAGTGATGTGCGGTGAGGTCAGAAGCTGGTGAGGCAGTTACTATGATACACCCAAGAAACATATATATGAACCCGACAGAGGTAGCTTAAATTCACGAATAAATTTGCAGGTTGCAGGTCCAATTTACTGCTATTATTAAATTTACTTCATTCTCTTGGTTTACTTTGTTGAAGGATATGCAGCAATGCATTACTAGGTGCTAGCTGAAGACATTAAATGAGTCAATGACAAGAGGCATAATTGTGCAGCCACCAATCACCAGCTGTTCCAAGTAATATATTGCTACTCCTAAGCCTACCTAGATATGCTTTTCAAATAACACCAAAATAAAAAAGCAAATTAGATAACAGAAGTAAAATGTAAAGTTTTTTAATATTGTATGTTTTATCTGAAACATGAAAGAAAAATGTTGTGTTTAAGCCTCCTATAATATTTTAAAACAAATTAACATCCTTTTTACTGCAGCTATTCAGAGGTTTGGATGTGGAGGGATTCTCATAAGGTGCAGATGTTTGGATTTAGCATGGAGAGATAATCTGCAAGTTGATATAGTTGGGTGTAATACATTACAATGAGATGCTCTGCACGCTATGAATAATAATAATGAATAATGTTTTTGCTAAAATTCTGGTTAAGATACAAAATATGAGTAAATAAGTTTTTAATGTCTTAGTGTGAATGTGTGTGTGTTTGTCTGTCTATGAGTGTATGTGTGTGTGTTTGTGCGTGTTTGTGTGTCTATGAGTGTATGTGTGTGTTTGTCTGTCTATGAGTGTATGTGTGTGTGTTTGTGTATCTGTGAGTATGTGCGTGTGTTTGTGTGTCTATGAGTGTATGTGTGTGTGTTTGTGTGTCTATGAGTGTATGTGCGTGTGTTTATGAGTGTATGTGCGTGTGTTTGTGTGTCTATGAGTGTTTGTGTATCTATGAGTGTTTGTGCGTGTGTTTGTGTGTGTGCGCATCTATGTGTATTTGTGTATCTAGGCAGCACTAACCTTTGAAAGACAAATGAACTCCCTCAGACCCACACTAACATTTGCATATAGACAGACTCTAACACAAACTAACACAGACACATACACTGTGCAGACTGATATGCCGGTGAGGGTTTATACCCTGTGTGGGCACATCTTAAAATTTGTGTGCTGTTTAATGGAGTGTGGCTGAAGAGAAATCAGAACAGATACCCAAAGAGATGCCCACTTATAGACGGAGGGATTTTTGTAAAACTGAAACATCTGCCCATAACATTCTAGCCACTGTTGTATTATATTATAGTTTTACCCCCACACTATAGCAAATGCATTACAAGCAAGCACCTTTCCACTAAATAGAAAACAAATATGCAACTTAGCTATTGTTTCTGCTGATAAAGTGCCTACTTTTCATAATTACTACTTGTCCTCCAGTGATGGCTAGCTTTGAACTCAGTTAATTTATCTTATTGCTGGAACATACAGTGGATTTGGCCCCTGAAATGCTGTGTATTATTATTCAGCAATATAAATAGCTCTTCAGCAGAATGTTTGAAAAGAAGCAGAGTCCAGATTTCATTAGCGAAATAATAAACGTACTCATTTCTCAATACTTTAATGTGATTTACTACAAGCTGCTATGATTTATTAAATATATTTATTGTATTGATTTTGTAGCAGTCATTTATTTGTATATTAAAGTGATGACCAGTTTCTTTAAAATTAATAAAGATTCAAGACACCTATTTTTTTTTTCTTTGTGATGTAGTGTTCAGAATTTAGCAGCCATGCATCCCAGAACTCTAGGAGCCCAGTATTTTTGTGTGTATCTACACACACAAATATATATATATATATATATATATATATATATATATATATATATATATATATATATATATATATATATATACACACACATACACAAACATATACACACACATACATATACACACATACAGAAACATATATACACACAAACATATATATATATATACTTACAATTCTGCATACAAGAGATTTGTATGCATCCAACTTGTGAAAATAAAAAGCATAATGCTGTGCCTGTGGTGTCTTTATAAACCATTCTAGGCTGTCCAGTGTCCAGTCAGTTGTTGCCCCTATAAATCACACTGCCCTGTGTATATCACAGTCCAACATTCACAAGAAGCAGCAGTAACAGGTCAGGCAGAATTCCCTTACCTTCTCTAATCTCTTAACTGACAAACACAAGCTAATATTTACAAGGCTCTCTCCTCTCAAGTAGCAAACTGACAGCAATTGTCCCACCCCTCCCACACCTTCCCCACCAGGGATAGGCAAGGTGTCCGTACACGGACACTGGTGTCCGTGACTAGCCCTTGCAGTGTCCGCCTCAACCTTAGTATATCTTTTCTTTCTGATTAAATTATAGGAAAATGTATATATATATATGTAGTGTGAATAAAGTTAGTGACTGCTAGCGATATTGGGTGATAAGTTATGGAATAAATTAAACCTAAGTGAAATACTGGATGTGTATCTGCATCTGATAACACCCAGCTCTATACAAAGACACAGTAGCACATGGGTATAGCCAGAGGAGGGCTGGTTATAGGATCAATGGTATCTGCATCAGTATAATAACACCCAGCACTATATAATGACACAGTAGTGACACTGGCTCATGGGTATATCCAGATGAGGGCTGGTTACAGGATAAGTGGTATCTGCATCAGCATAATAACACCAAGCACTATAAAATAATGTTTTTAATTTCAAATGTACCTTGGTGTCCTTCACTAAGGTCTGTACTTTGGAAAATGTCCGCCACAGCCTTTTTCTGTGCTTATCCCTGTGTCCCACTCATTACCGGTGTAGTGTCGAAATCTGCGACCCGACAGAATGTGCGACCGTCACGTCACCACATTCCTGAGCGCACACGTGACTGGTTTACCACCAATCACCTCCTAGAGACACCTCCTTCCAGATTTTGACACTACACCATGAGGGGTCGCAGAATCAGATGGAACAGCTGAGCCTGTAGATTTTGCAGCCTTCACCGGAGCGCCGCAGTTCCACAGCTTACCATGCCTTTATAAATGTATTAGCAGTCCTGGGAAACGCATAGTAATATGTAAATGGCTATGAAAGTTAAAAATACGTTGAAACGTTGACGAGCGGCTGCTCCATTTCATCCTTTCTCCATTATATGCTTACTATCATGCTGCAGTTTATATTTTTTTAAATTTACCTGTTATCTGTATATTTTCATAAATGATGCAAGATTTTAGCGTTTTTTTTTTAACTGACTTCATCAGTGGTATGGTAAGCTGTGGAACAGCGGCTCTCCAGTGAAGGCTGCAAAATCTGACAGGCTCAGCTGTTCCGTCTGATTCTGCGACCCCTCATGGTGTAGTGGCGAAATTTGGAATGTGGTGTCTCTAGCAGGTGATTGGTGGTCAACCAGTCACGTGTGCACTCAGGAATGTGGTCGCACATTCCGTCGTGTCGCAGATTTTGACACTACACCGGCAGCATCTCTTTAGTTTCTGGAGGAATTTATAGCACTGAGCTGAAGTGGTTCTGGATTCCTAAACATTTTCCTCTGTGTTTCTGTTCACAGCCAGCACTGTGCTAATACACAAAAAGTTCTGTGAGCAGCAAAAGCACATAGCGTTAAATGCTTTGGAATTCAGCACCACATTGTTAAGTTGAGCTGTTGAAGGGTCTAAAAGCCAACATTTATGCTCCACAGAAAATCAAATAGGTTAGTAGCTAAGCATTTTTTTACCAACCTTACTGCTGTCCCTCCGTGCAGCACTCGATTCGCCTGGTCTAAGCACTAGTACCAATTAGTGTTCATTCCCTGCTTACTTACTTCCTACTTGGAACGATCCCTATTGGAATTCAGCTTTTCATTAGCATGGTGTGTGTGTTTGCAAACTGCTGCTGCCTGCCGTTTCTCACTCACTCCCTGACAGACACACAAACACCACATAAAAATAATCTTGCAGCTGCTTTCCAATAGGGATAATTCCCAAGTAGTAAGTAATAGGGCAGGGGCTCTGGCAGGAAGTGAGAACTTGAAGTGGCAGGCAGCAGCAGTCTGCAGACACACACCACACTCAGTCTCAGTAATATTGGGGTGTGGGTAAAAGCTGGATCCTGACGGATCTTGCCGGATCCTGCCGGATCCATGCCTAATTTAGAAAAATACACACAAATCTAAGTGTTTTCCACACAAACACGTCCAGACACTTCTGTATCCAACAACATTTTACTCAAAAACATCTGGGTCCTTTAAGAACCAACAATTTTTTTGCAGAAAAACAGCCGGATCCTGCCGGACCCATGCCTAATTTCGACAGATACACACAAATTTTAATGTGTTTTCCACACAAACACATCCAGACACTTTTGTATCCAACAACATTTTACTGCAAAGCATTTGTGTCATTTCAGGACTAACACTTTTTTACAGAAAAACAGCCGGATCCTGCTGGATCCATGCCTAATTTAGACAGATACAGACAAATGTAAGTGTTTTCCACACAAGCACATCCAGACACTTCTGTATCCAACAACATTTTACTCAAAAACATTTGGGTCCTTTCAGAACCAACAGTTTGGCTGTTTTTCTGTAAAAAAAACTGTTGGTTCTGAAAGGACCTAGATGTTTTCATGTTAAAATTGTACAATCCAAAAATGTCTGGATGTGTTTGTGTGGACAAATATTACATTTATGTATATCTGTCTAAATAAGACATGGATATGACAGGATCAGATTATTTTTGATTCAATCATTTTTTATTGGGTTTCAATTACAAAATATATCAGCAAAGTATTCATGACTGAAAACAGTAATAATAACAGATAACAATATTATAGTAGTATGAATATTTTGGATGGTCCCAAATATTTTAATATTTTCTGTGACTTGCGTATATAGAAAAGAAGAAGAGGGGAGAAAAAGAAGAAATGTGCGAAACAGGTCGTCAGGTCCTGATTATAAATTCAAATCCAGTTATTCTAGATGAGTCAGTCCCTGCTCCCAGATAAAGAGTATATCTACAAAATAATCGTGCTTGCCTATATAGTGGTAATGTTGCCTTTCGAGTGTTAGAATATGATTAACTTCAGCTATCCACTGTGAATGAGTGGGGGTCTTTTGTGTTTTCCAAAGCCTTGGAATTAGTCTTTTTGCGCATGTAAGCATAACCTGGAGTAATTTTGTACAATAGGTGCAATATATTGGCGGTGTGATATTTAGCAAGATAAGCTTAGGGCTAAGAACTATGCGCAGGCCTATAATCTTATGAATACTGCGTTCCACTTGTGTCCAGAAAGCAGCTAAAAGGGGGCAATCCCACCATATGTGTAGTATAGTGCCTGTCACAACAACGCCTCCAGCAGGCAGAGTAAGCAGAGGGGTAAATGCTCCTAAGACGGTGAGGTGTCAGATACCAACGGGCGAGGATTTTATAGTTCAGTTTGGACAGGGACAAAGAGGGAGAAGCTGAATGTGTCATCTTAAAGCAAAGCTTCCAGTCATCGTCAGTAACAGTCTCTGGCAGCTCCAAGTTCCACTTCCTTACGAAAGCAGGTCGTTGGTCTGGGAAAGAGCCCCTAAGAAATTTGTAAGATATTGAAAGATGCGCTCTTTTGATCTCTGGGTTCACACATAGCCGTTCAAATGCCGTTAATTGTCTAGAGACACTGTTTCTATATGTATTTTTGTTAAGTGCGTGTCTTATTTGAAAGTACGCATACCACCTCTGAAAGGGAGATCCCAACTCCTCACTCAACACTGTTCTATCCTTAATCTCACCTGATTCCAACAGTAGGTAAATGGGTAGATTGCCTAAATGTTCCTTATAGTTAGTGTGATCAAAAGTCGTATTTTGGAAAAAGATCTGATTACCCAATAAAGGGGTTAGGGGCGAGACTGGAGAGGAAATTCCTGCAAAATGTGTGATCACATGATCCCATACATCCAATGTGGCCTTGATATAGCTATTTTGGTATGCAAGGAGCGGTCTATGATTTTTGGGCAACCAAGCAATATCTCTCATACAGTTAGTCTGTAGAAGCGAACTTTCAATTTGTACCCATAGAGCCGATTGACAAGCATGAGACCAGGAGATCACTCTAGCCATATGAACAGCTCTATAGTAGTTCATAAGATTTGGAGCATTCAGTCCTCCTTCTTACCTCTGCAAGTAAAGAGTGTGTTGAGATACCCTAGGTCTCTTAGAAGACCAGGTGAATGAATTAATCATTCTTTGTTGGAATCTTAAATAGGAGTTGGGCACAGCCATTGGCAATGTCTGAAAAAGGAACAAATACTTCGGTACCAGCATCATTTTTACTGTGTTTATCCTTCCCCTCCAAGACAAATGACCTTGTCTGTGCCAACTCTCTAGGAGGGTTTTCACCGAACCCTGAAGACTGATATAGTTAGCCTGAAATACGTCCGGATAGTTACATGGGATCGTCAAGCCTAGATATTTAAGCTTATCCGTAATTAGAAATTCTGTGTGTGATCTTATAAAGTCAATATCTTGTTGAGGCGTGTTTGTTTAACAGTAGTATTCCCGACTTCTCCATATTAACGGAAAAGTCAGATACTTGTCTATATGCGTCTAAGGTCTGTATTAGTGCAGGGATAGTAGAGGAAGGTGATTGCAGCGTGAAGATGATGTCATCCGCAAACAACAAACATTTTTGGGTGATGTGATTATATTGTATACCTAGTATGTCCGTGCTATCTCTAATTTTAGTAGCAAGAATCTCGATGGTGATTGCAAATAAAAGTGGCAACAACGGGCAACCCTGGCGGGTACCATTAGTTATGGAAAATGGATGTGAGTCCCATTTTCCCGGAACCTGGCCTGTGGACTCGAGTACAATGCCTGAATTCTGGATATAAACGCAGCAGGAAAGCCCAATTTTGACAGGGACCCCCACATGAAATGCCAGTTGACCCTGTCAAAAGCCTTCTAGGCGTCAGTTGATAAAAGCGTTAGAGGTGTCTTTATTTTTGTGTAAAAAATTGTGTTCTGAAAGGACCAGATAGTTTTGTGTAAAATAGTGATGGATCCAGAAGTATGTAGAGGTATTTGTGTGGAAAACACTTACATTTGTGTATATCTGTCTAAATTAGACATGGATCCGGCAGGATCTGGCTGTTTTTGTGTAAAAAAAGTGTTGGTTCTTTAAAGGGACCAGATGTTTTTTGTAAAATATTGATGGATCCACAAGTATCTGGATGTATTTGTGTGGAAAACACTTACATTTGTGTATATCTGTCTAAATTAGACATGGATCCGGCAGGATCTGGCTATTTTTGTGTAAAAAAAGTGTTGGTTCTTAAAGGGACCAGATGTTTTTTGTAAAATATTGATGGATCCACAAGTATCTAGATGTATTTGTGTGGAAAACACTTACATTTGTGTATATCTGCCTAAATTAGGCATGGATCTGGCAGGATCTGGCGGTTTTTCTGTAAAAAGTGTTGCTTCTGATGCAGATGCTTTTGTGTAAAATATTATTGGATCTAGAAGTGTCTGGATGTGTTTGTATAGAAAATATTTAAATTTGAGGATATCTGTCTAAATTAGACATGAATATGGCAGGATCCGGCTGTTTTGAAGCAAAAAAGTGTTGGTTCTAAAAGGACACAGATGTTTTGGTGTAAAATATTGAAGGATAGAGAAGTGTCTGGATGTGTTTGTGTGGAAAAGACATTTGTGTATATCTATCTAAATTAGGCATGGATCCAGCAGAATCTGTCGGTTTTTCTGAAAAGAAGTGTTCGTTCTGAAAAGACCCAAATGTTTTTGAGTAAAATGTTGTTGGATACAGAAGTGTCTGGATGTGTTTGTGTGGAAAACACTTACATTTGTGTGTATTTGTCTAAATTTGGCATGGATCTGGCTGTTTTTCTGAAAAAAAGTGTGGGTTCTGAAAGGACCTAAATGTTTTTAAATAAAATGTTGTTGGATACAGAAGTGTCTCAATGTGTTTGTGTGGGAAACACTTACATTTGTGTGTATTTGTCAAAATTAGGCATGGATCTGGCAGGATCCGTCTGTTTTTCTGTAAAAAAGTGTTGGTTCTGAAAGCACCCAGATGTTTTTGAGTAAAATGATGTTGGTTCCAGTAGTGTCTGGATGTGTTTGTGTGGTAAACACCTAAATGTGTGTGTATCTGTTGAAATTAGACATGGATCCGGCTGTTTTTCTGTAAAAAAGTGTTGGTTCTGAAAGGATCCAAATGTTTTTGAGTAAAATGTTGTTGGATACAGAAGTGTCTGGATGTGTTTGTGTGGAAAACACTTAAATTTGTGTGTATCTGTCAAAATTAGGCATGGATCCGGCAGAATCTGACTGTTTTTCTGTAAAAAAGTGTTGGTTCTAAAATGACCCAACTGTTTTTGTGTAAAATATTGTGTTACAAACTGCTGTTTGTAACTGGCACTTTAAATGGAAAATTGCCCTGCTTCCCTGGATTTTGGAGAAGCCTATTTGCCAGCCTCCTTCCACATGACTATGGCCCCTGGAAGATTGTGCCCCTGAGGACATATTGACTTTTGTTGGGTGTGTGTGGCCCTTTAAGAACCGTCTGGGGACATATTGTGACTTTGGTGAACAATGCCCCTTTAAGACTATGTCCCCAGACCTGTGAAATGACTTGTCCCTGGCTTTCTACCACTTGGTTCAGTTTCACTGTGTGCCATTAAGTGCTATGTGACAGACCCTTCGGTCAGAACTTCAGAGATAACTTTGTTCAGCTTCAAGAAGCATTCTAAATACAAGTTTGCTGGGATCAGCTCTAATTAGGTTTAGTGATAAACTTTCCCATTGTCTAATCAGACTAGTATTGATAAGGTGGACTGCATTGTTTTATTGTGTGTAAAATGTTATCTGCAGAAGTAATGTTGTGGCCTGTCAAAGGGAGTGTCTCTCTATCTAATATCAAATGTGTGATGGGGGATTTTATGCCTCCCCCTGAGAGTGTCCTGTTTGCATGTAACCTAAATAAAAAGCAGGCTGTGTGCTCCAGCACATGAGACCTATTTCTGACCCTCTAACTTGCAGCTTTGACTCATGTTTGTAGGGGACAGCTTCAGCTATAATCACTACAGGGATTGCTATGTTTTTCATACTCCCTTAGCTACAGGGATTGCTACAGAAGGAAGAGGTTCACCTACTGGAGCCTGGTCGTAGGTCCAGGGCGCAGAGCAGACGGCAAGATACCAGCCCAGCAGCGGTGGTTCATAGAGTCTGCGTTACTTATGGTGGCTACGCAGCAGTTATAGAGTCTACGGTGCTGCTGCTCCTTTGCTACAGGGATTGCTACAGAAGGAAGAGGTTCACCTACTGGAGCCTGGTCGTAGGTCCAGGGCGCAGAGCAGACGGCGAGATACCAGCCCAGCAGCAGTGGTTCATAGAGTCTGCGTTACTTATGGTGGCTACGCAGCAGTTATAGAGTCTACGGTGCTGCTGCTCCTTTGGTGAGCGCTAGGAGCATCCTTTGCTACGGTCCAACTTCCAGCCAGCCTGGAGGCAACCGTAACATTTGGCGGCAGTGGTGGGATCGCGTCCTAGCGCAAGGAGCAGCACCACAACAGCACTGGTATCGTAGGAGAGTAATTGAGGGCAACGCTAGCCACTGCGCAGCGTCCCTACCTACAGCAGCATGGAGCTGACAAGACACTGGTCAGAACCCTGTGAAGAGCACCTCAACCTGATCCGTCGCTATGAGGGCGCTGATTTCATTCCAGAGGTAAAGAGGCGGCTAGTCCGATATGGTCCAGACCCTGCACAGGAGGTAGTCAGTCGCCTCATCCGGGAATTGGCTACTGAGAACGAAGCGGCACGAGCCTTTGAGCGCCAACTGTGGAGTTTGAGGGTATGGACACCTGGTCTCTCTCCCCAGCCGCAGCATGTTCCACAGGGAGAGGAGAGCAGCGACCTCCCTCCCCAGCGGCAGTATACTGTGCAGAGGGAAGAGACAACCGGTCTCCTTCCCCAACCCCAACCAGGGATACCAGAGGCAGCAGGCCTCATAGACTGGTCCTGGGAGGACCCACAGCAGGCAGGTGGAGATGGGACCGCAGTCTCTCTACCAGCCCTACAGGGATGCTGGGCAGGCGGCCCAGATCCCCAGCGACAGACCCAGCTACAGGGAGGGGAGAGCATTGACCTCCCTCCCCAGCCGGAGTGTGCCTTCCAGGGAGAGGAGACAACCGGTCTCTCTCCCCAGCCGCAGCATGTTCCACAGGAAGCGGAGAGCATCGACCCCCCTTCCCAACGGCCGCCGGAGTATCAGGAGGAGGAGGTAAGCCAATCTCCCCCTCCCCAGCTAACTCCTAACTTGGGCCCAGGGTTAACAGTGGAGATGTTGGCCCCCACTGACCCCCACGTTCCCTTTGCCACCGGGCAGGACTATGCCCCAACTCCCCCAGCAGAAGAGCTGGCGTCAGGACAGAGCGCTGCTGGCCTCTGCCCTACAGACCTTGTCCTTGTTACAGAACTGGCCTGCAAACCCCTCACCCCAGCAGAAGCGCTGGCACCAGGGCAGAGTGCTGCTGGCCTCTGCCCCCCAAGTACCATCAGCTATTTGCCCAGCTGCGCCAGGAAGGCCGAGGATGCTGCACTTTCATCCTGCAACCTGGAACTTACAGGCCAGTACTAAGTATTGTGGGGGGGCTACTTTGCTGCTAGCGATTATTTGTGGGTGGGTTGCGAGACTAACTTGGGCACTGACCGGCAGAAGGTCAGGTGCCTGGTTAGTCTCCCTCCAAAAGGGGAGATATGTTACAAACTGCTGTTTGTAACTGGCCCTTTAAATGGAAAATTGCCCTGCTTCCCTGGATTTTGGAGAAGCCTATTTGCCAGCCTCCTTCCACATGACTATGGCCCCTGGAAGATTGTGCCCCTGAGGACATATTGACTTTTGTTGGGTGTGTGTGGCCCTTTAAGAACCGTCTGGGGACATATTGTGACTTTGGTGAACAATGCCCCTTTAAGACTATGTCCCCAGACCAGTGAAATGATTTGTCCCTGGCTTTCTCCCACTTGGTTCAGTTTCACTGTGTGCCATTAAGTGCTATGTGACAGACCCTTCGGTCAGAACTACAGAGATAACTTTGTTCAGCTTCAAGAAGCATTCTAAATACAAGTTTGCTGGGATTAGCTCTAATTAGGTTTAGTGATAAACTTTCCCATTGTCTAATCAGACTAGTATTGATAAGGTGGACTGCATTGTTTTATTGTGTGTAAAATGTTATCTGCTGAAGTAATGTTGTGGCCTGTCAAAGGGAGTGTCTCTCTATCTAATATCAAATGTGTGATGGGGGATTTTATGCCTCCCCCTGAGAGTGTCCTGTTTGCATGTAACCTAAATAAAAAGCAGGCTGTGTGCTCCAGCACATGAGACCTATTTCTGACCCTCTAACTTGCAGCTTTGACTCATGTTTGTAGGGGACAGCTTCAGCTATAATCACTACAGGGATTGCTATGTTTTTCATACTCCCTTAGCTACAGGGATTGCTACAGAAGGAAGAGGTTCACCTACTGGAGCCTGGTCGTAGGTCCAGGGCGCAGAGCAGACGGCGAGATACCAGCCCAGCAGCGGTGGTTCATAGAGTCTGCGTTACTTATGGTGGCTACGCAGCAGTTATAGAGTCTACGGTGCTGCTGCTCCTTTGCTACAGGGATTGCTACAGAAGGAAGAGGTTCACCTACTGGAGCCTGGTTGTAGGTCCAGGGCGCAGAGCAGACGGCGAGATACCAGCCTAGCAGCGGTGGTTCATAGAGTCTGCGTTACTTATGGTGGCTACGCAGCAGTTATAGAGTCTACGGTGCTGCTGCTCCTTTGGTGAGCGCTAGGAGCATCCTTTTCTACGGTCCAACTTCCAGCCAGCCTGGAGGCAACCGTAACATATTGATAGATACAGAAGTGTCTGGATGTGTTTGTGTGGAAAACACTTATATGTGTATCTGTCTAAATTAGCCATGGATACGGCAGGATACAGCTGTTTTTTCAGAAAAAAGTGTTGGTTCTGAAAGGACCCAAATGTTTTTGAATAAAATGTTGTTGGATGCAGAAGTGTCTGGATGTGTTTGTATGGAAAACACTTAAATTTGTGTGTATTTGTCTAAATAAGGCATGGATCCCGGAGGATCCGGCTGTTTTTCTGTAAAAAAGTGCTGGTTCTGAAAGGACCCAAATGTTTTGCAGTAAAATGTTGATGGATCCAGAAGTGTCTGGAAGTGTTTGTGTGGAAAACAATTCAATTTGTGTGTATTTGTCTAAATTAGGCATGGATCCAGCAGGATCCGGCAGGATCCGGCTTTTACCCACATCTGTAATATTGCTTGCAACACGTACCTTAAGGTGTGAAACAGAGAGCCCCAGTACAGTCACAACCACCTTCTGTGCATTACATGTTACACATGTGCTCAGTGCTGGAGTGGTGGGTGACATGATGACATCAGGTCCTTCTCAGCATCTCTGGTTTCTTCACACTGTTACACTCAGTCACTTGTGTTGTGTGCTAACTTCTTCACTCTTCCCGCACCATAATAACACACGCCTCCTCCAGGCTGACAGGCTTGACAGGCTCACAAGAAGAGTGATGTCACTGACTGAGACCTGATTGGCTCCCAAGGCTGCATTGGACAGCAGTCTCTTTTAGGGAGCATATGGGCTGCCGCGGCTCGAGGAGCTTAAAGGGACACTAAACCCAATTTTTTTCTTTCATGCTTCAGGTAGAGAATACAATTTTAAACACCATTCCAATTTACTTCTATTATATAATTTGCTTCATTCTTTAGATATACTTTGTTGAAGAAATAGTAATGCACATGTGTAAGCTAATCCCATGAGGGATCTATGTGCAGCACCCAATCAGCAGCTACTGAGCCTATCTAGATATGCTTTTCAGCAAAGAATATCAAGAGATAGAAGCAAATTAGACAATAGAAGTAAATTAGAAAGTTGTTTAAAATTGCATACTCTATCTGAATCATGAAAGAAAAAATGTGGGTTTTGTGTCCCTTTAAGCAGCTATACTGGGTGGGGCTAGCTCTCGCGGCCCGTACACTTAATTAGCAAGATATCCATGCTGCACAATTAGAGGGCAGCTGAACGGCTCACAGCCTCTCCAATGCGCAACTTGGATGTGGATGGATTGCAGGCAGGCAGCCTTGTATAATGGAGGTGGAGTCGGCAGGGGGGCTTAAATATATAACATTATACACACATAGGACCTCACCTGCCTCCTATGACAGCACGTCACTGGTGTAGTGCCATTTTATTGTTACTATATATAACGCCTATATTGTTCTCTGATTATATTCGTAAAAAAGGGTAAGCATTAAACGCAGGGTACATATTTTGCTACCTGAGGACCCCTAGCCGACCCTCCCTTTCCGACTCAGCTTGTCTGGGTTAGTCACTTCCCTTTCCCTTTTCCCCTTCCTCCGGGTTGTATCCTTGGTCCCTGGGTCTGGTGGGGGTCTGTGGGGAACCTTCTCAGTGTCAGGTTTTATTCTAATACAGGGTGTTGAGGGCCAATTTTATTAACCTGTGCCCGGGAGGGTCTCTCTGGTTTCTGCTCCTCAGTGGCGGCATTCTCTGGAAACTTTAAATCGAGAGAATTCTGATCTTTATGCTGACCGCTGCCATGGGGGGGTAGGGGCCAGGGGAGGCCTCTCAGCCCTACTCTGTATGCTGATGTCTTTCTGTTAATGTATTTAATGTGTCAACCTGAGTAATAATCATTTTGTGCCTTTTATAGCCCTATTTATCCTGTATCTCCGCCCTTCTGACCTGAAAATGCCTCATACTTCCAGGCGGCATCCTAAAACCCATGGGCCGATAAAAAAAAAACGGTCCTAACCACTTCAAACAACCGCCCAAAGAGCCTGAGGAGGATTCAAATGATGGTCTGAGTGAATCGGAAACCCTAGGGGAAGGATCCCAACCCGACACTGTATTGCCTTCCCGATCCCAGCACTTCATAACGGAAGACACTCTCAAAAAAATATTTGCATATCAAACACACTCCATCACAAGATAAATTCAGCAGAGTCACACTGAGCTTAAAAAAGATATCTGAAAAATAGGGGACAGGGTGGATTCCCTGGAGAGAAAGCAAGATTACATCACCACGGACCAGACAAACCTCTTGGCATATTCAAAAGCATCAGACCAATTAAACCAACTTGAATTTAAACTTGCCGATGTTGAAGATATAGGAACAATATCAGATTCCGAGGGATACCGGAGGACATTGCACCCACAGAACTGCAAAATTATTTAACAAAGCTTTTTGGAGATCTACTAGGCCCTATCGAGGGCATGACTGCTACCATGGAGAGAGCCCATAGAGCTCTGCGACCAAGATCAGTTTCACAGGAGAAACCAAGAGATGTCATTGTCTGCTTCCATAGCTTTCTTTTTAAGGACAAGCTTATGCAGGGGGCGTTCCATAAACCGCAAACGGCGGAGAAATTCAAGGATATACAATTGCTGCGGATCTGTCGGCACACACATTGCAGTACAGATGACAGTATCAGCTGGTCACAATGGCGCTCAGAAGGGTGGGCATTAAATATAGATGGGGATGCCCAGCCAAACTGATCATTTCTAGAGACAACCAGACACACACAGTGTCTACTCTGGCTCAGGGGACCACTCTGCTTGCACAATGGGGTCTCACAAATGACGATCCACTGGAACCCACCCCTGTCAGGGCAAAATTGCAAACTACTGCCCCTGAATGGCCTGCCAAGGATCAGCGGCCCAAGAGGCTGAAAATGCAGCAGATGTAGGACTCTCAAAGACCCCATGCACTTCCCACTTGAATTTCAGATACCAACTGAGGACAACACTATCTCCCTCCATTGAACTCCAATGCCTCTGCTTTATCTGGCAGCTGGCTTTGAGAAACACGAGGCAGCTGAGTTATGCACGGCCGGATAAGGGCCTCAATAGTTTTGTTAAATTTACATGATTTAAATTCATACTGTTTGAGGCTGTTTGTTGAAATTGTAGTATAGGGCCGGCACGGCACAGGTTAAAAGTTACTAGTATTGATGGTGGGATGATATTATTGATACCATTGTCGTAGCGCCATTGTACCATTATTTAGTGTTGTTATTTGTAATCAACTGTTGTCATGTTAGCACAAATATCCTAGGTTGACCATCCCAAACAGACACTCCCATGACATTGAGGCCTATTTAACAACGGTCTGTGGGACCTGATCCGACAGTGCGAATCAGGTCCGACAGACCTCGCTGAATGCGGAGAGCAATACGCCAGCAGGGGGTGTCAATCAACCCGATCGTACTTGATCGGGTTGAATTGTGGCAATCTCTGCCTCAGAGCAGGCGGACAGGTCATGGAGCAGCGGTCTTTAGACCGCTGCTCTATAACTTGTTTTTCTGGCGAGTCTGAAGGCTCACCAGAAACACGGGCCCTCAAGCTCCATTCAGAGCTTGATAAATGGGCCTTTTAATCTCTCTATAAATAGAGTGGAGGCGGTAAATCCGGTCCTCACTGTTTCCACTCCACTCTTAGCTCCCTCCCTACATAGGAAGCCCACGCCAGGGTTCTACCCAGGTGGACTATTTACACCTCACCTCTCAATAAAACACCCAGACTTACGTACTCGTTTGACGTTACCCTCTCATTTCTTCCCTTTCCTCCCCCTCCCCCTCCCTCCTTTTAAAGATGTTGAGCCGCCGTAGATTCCTCACTAACAATGTTAGGGGATATAACTCTCCTTTTAAGAGGAGCCCCCTGTTCCGTGAACTCAAATTCCATAACCCAGATGTAGTCTTTTTACAGGAGACCCATTGGCAGATGGGCGCCCCCAATGCTTCCAATCCCGTTCTTCAAGATTTTGGAGCATTCCCCTTTTGGTAAGAAAGCTAGAGGTATGGCTATATTATTGCACAATAGAGTTGCCTACAAACAGATACAGGTATTCAAAGACCCGCAGGCCAGATACACTTTTCTGGTCTGCAGATTGGATCATGTGCTCCATACTTTGGTCTTCATATATTTGCCCAACTCTTGTCAGTCTACATGTCTTCGAAAGATTCTGCAGATAGTTGACAAATATAGACAGGGTAAGATCGTGTTAGCAGGTGATTTTAATATGACTTGGGACCCCAAGTTAGACCGTAAAGCTGTGAAGGCAGGTAAGAGCAGTCCTCAAGTGGATCATACCTCTGCTCAGTTCAGGTCCATAATGACACACCATGGTTATTTTGATATTTGGAGATCTATGCATACTAGAGAAAGAGATTACACTGACTATTCACACCCGCACAAAACCTATTCCCGGCTAGATCACGTATTCTGCCAAGTAGAGACCCTAGACTCGATTTCTCGGACTGACATTTTCCTCAGCTCCTGGTCAGACCATGAATTAGTCACAGCCAATTTATACCCCTCTGATAGTCCACCACCCAGAAATAATTGGTGTCTTCCAAGACACATTCTGGTAGACATCCCATTACGGGAGGAACTGAGGCAGGACATGACTGAACTCCTTAGACAGAATGATAAAAAGCAGACCTCGGATGAAACCCTTTGGGGTGCTATCAAAGCAATGGTTAAAGGTCTTATTATTCATAAGCAATCCCACTTGAGAAAGTTGGCTGGCCTCACACTGGCGCAGGTGCATACTAAGCTTAGGACTTTGGACTCTACTAACCGTGTCTTCATCACTGCAGATGTCTCAGCGCAGATTAATGCTACTAGGGGACATATCAACCAGCTAGAATTAGGCTGCACTCAGTAAAACCTCACTAAGCTTAAGTAACTCTTTTACCATAAAGGAAACAGGGCTGACACCATGCTGGCTAATAAACTGCGACACAAACATAGTGCTTCCAGCATATCCCAAATTCAGCATAATAATAAAACGCACATGAAGCCATCCCTAATAGGAGAAAGCTTTTCTGACTACTATTCCAAATTATATAACATAGAAACTGCATAAAACCCAACAGTCACCCCTATACATAGCATTAGGCAGTTTTTATCCAACTTGAATCTTCCTATACTTACAGCAGACCATCAAGACTCACTCACAGCCCCATTCACATTGACGGAAGTTAAACCCCTGCTCAATTTTACAAGACATATATTCACAAACTTTCCCCTTTACTGCTCAGGTTTTTTGACTTCACGAGAAGCGAAAGTAACTTTGGGAAGGAGTTTTTAGAGGCTGCCATTGTCACGCTGCCTAAACCAAATAAGGACCCATCTCTCTGTTCTAGTTACAGACCGATCTCCCTGATCAATGTAGATGTTAAAATCTACTCCAAAATATTAGCTAACCGAAATTGCAAGTTACTGCCAAGTTTAATCAACCCTGACCAGGTAGGATTTATTCATAATCAGGAGGGTCCGGATAATACAAGGCGCCTCATCAACATTGTGTGTGAATGTACTAGGATGCATAAGCCCACTCTTGGTCATCTCTTTGGATGCCGAGAAGGCCTTCGATCATGTTAGATGGGTCTATTTATGGGAAACACTCAGGGCTTTTAAATTCCCCCCGGTAATCTGTATGGCTATCCAGGCTCTATGCTCCACCCCAACTGCTACAGTCAGGGGTTTCAGCTTTCAATCTTCTCCTTTCCCGCATCTCGAACGGTACCAGACAGGGATGTCCACTATCCCCTCTTTTGTTTGCTTTAGCGGTAGATCCTCTGGCTGCAAGAATTCGAACAGATAAGGTACTGCCGGGGATTAGGCTGTCGGGTACTATGCATAAAATTGCATTGTTTGTGGATGACATCACTATTTTTGCAGCAGACCCCAATAGGGCCATACCTAGACTCTTGGATATCCTAGAAACTTTTGGAGACCTCTTCTTTTATAAACTCAATGTGTCTAAGACTGAGATATATTGGTGGGGGTACTCACAAGACTATATCCTTAAACTGGAGGACAAATTTAAATTTAAGTGGAAAAACGAGCAGGTTACTCAGTTAGGCGTGAGGATATCTAACAGTGTAGCACAAATGGTAAAAGATAACTATCTCCCCCTCCTTTCAGAATTACTTAATCTAAAACACACATGGGATCATAAGTCACTTTCCTGGATGGGGCGAATAGCTTCTCTTAAAATTTCCCCATGCACCTTCTGCTGCAATTTCAGAGTGAGATAACAAAATTTATTTGGCAGGGCAAGACTCCCAGAATTACCCATAAAACTCTCCAATTCCCCACCCATCTGGGAGGATTAGTCTCTCCTTCTGTTGTAAAATATTATGAGGGTGCTATGCTTACCCATGTTCCCAATGGGGAGTACTCCAATCTTGTGAAAGATGGAGAGAAATTGAGCAAGCCTCTTTACCCTCTAACGTTCCTCTTAAGGATGTGATTTGGACCCCACCACATAGTCGGAGATCCTTAAGCATCCACAACCATGCACAGAGATGGAGGTCCAGGCGAGGGTCCAAGGTGGAGGTCCAGGCGAAGGTCCAAGGTGGAGGTCCAGGCAAAGGTCCAAGGCAGAGGTCTAGGCAAAGGTCCAAGGTGGAGGTCCAGGCGAAGGTCCAAGGCGGAGGTCTAGGCAAAGGTCCAAGATGGAGGTCCAGGCAGAGGTCCAAGGTGGAGGTCCAAACAGAGGTCCATCGATCCGACGTGGAGGTCCTCTTCATGCGATCGTCCACTGCACACTGAAGATTGAAATGCAAGGTACCCCTTTTATACTGGGGGTACCATTGCAATCCTATTGGCTGAAAATTTTAAATCAGCCAATTGGAATTAGGGCTGCTAAAATCCTATTGGCTGTTCAAATCAGCCAATAGGATTTAAGCAGATCTTATTCTATTGGCTGATTCGAATAGCTTTCATTGGCGTCCTCCCATGCGGTAACTATAATGGAGAGATCACATATTATGGATTCTAGCACTTCAAGTAGCCCCATTTCAAAATCGTTCCACTTTGTGCGGGTGTGGGAGAATTTAGGTAGATTCAGTCGTTATGCCCGGATCATCTGTTGTGGTGGTAAGTAAATGTCAGTCTTAAACAAGGCTGCAGCCACACATTCCACTTCTTAGCTATTCCAAAGCTGAGAACATCGCAAATGTCTTTTTCAAAATAACCAGGTCACATTATGGAAGTTTGATATATTTAAATAAAGCTTAGATTGTGTGATTTTTAAGCGATAAATAGTTAGTATATCGACTCAGCGTCAGAGCTACTAAGATATGCGACCATCTTGCACGCTGCCCCCATGACACAATTTTTATTATATGAAATTGGCTGTATTTATTGAAGAATCACAAATATCAATCCCAAAAACATAAAGCTCCACTTACTTTGTCCATTGCCCTACATACAAATTATATATATATATATATATATATATATATATACACATAAATCACCAAAAAACAATAAAGACATAACATTAAGCCAGCGGACAAGGGTGGTCTACAGTTATCATGAACACCATAAATACATTAAGGATGTAAAACCTGCTCTCATATCCTAACAACATAGACAATCTCACCTCCCAGCGAAGAAAAAGAATACAGAATCAAGGGCTGTTTTACTTGCTGTTCATCAAATATGGTGCACCTCATTACCTGTAAGAAATGCAAAAATGAGGGACACTATTTAGGAGAAACTGGACAACAACTCAGGAAATGAATCTCCACCACTTCACAATCAACAAAAAAATAACAGATACACCAGTAGGGAAGCATTTCAACAGACCATATGACAATCCCCAGGATTTGAGAGCAACAATACTGAAAGGGAACTTCAGATCTCAGAGGGTAAGAAATATTTGGGTATACATTCATGTAACGGGAAGAGAAACTTCCCAAAGCAAGAACAGAACCCATTGGTAGAGAACAATAAATAGACAAAGTCCAAGGCGTCACAACAGGCAAGGGTTGAAGCAGAGATCGAAGTCAGGAGTATCCAAGGTCTGGGCAGGCAGCAAAGAAGCAACGTCAAAAACAAGCCAAAGGTCAAAAGACAGGGAAATCCAGAATACAAGGTAAGGAAACAGGACAAGTGCTTAGTCTCTGTGAATCAGCCAGCAGAATAAATAAGCAATGAGTGAGAGGGCTGTCCATGCTTTAAACCCTGCAAGGGCCAGGAACACCTCCATTGCTCAGGAAATGCAGGTGCAGCAGTCACCTGAGCACTTATGGGAGACAAGGGTGTAGCCACAGAACACTCCCCCTGTCTGTCAGGAGCTGGGAAAGTGTTGTGCACTTCAGCCACCTGCGCGGGCTCCCGTGAATTTACACGTGCGCACCAGACATAACATTAATAAAGACATAACATTAAGCCAGCGGACAAGGGTGGTCTACAGTTATCATGAACACCATAAATACATTAAGGATGTAAAACCTGCTCTCATATCCTAACAACATAGACAATCTCACCTCCCAGCGAAGAAAAAGAATACAGAATCAAGGGCTGTTTTACTTGCTGTTCATCAAATATGGTGCACCTCATTACCTGTAAGAAATGCAAAAATGAGGGACACTATTTAGGAGAAACTGGACAACAACTCAGGAAATGAATCTCCACCACTTCACAATCAACAAAAAAATAACAGATACACCAGTAGGGAAGCATTTCAACAGACCATATGACAATCCCCAGGATTTGAGAGCAACAATACTGAAAGGGAACTTCAGATCTCAGAGGGTAAGAAATATTTGGGTATACATTCATGTAACGGGAAGAGAAACTTCCCAAAGCAAGAACAGAACCCATTGGTAGAGAACAATAAATAGACAAAGTCCAAGGCGTCACAACAGGCAAGGGTTGAAGCAGAGATCGAAGTCAGGAGTATCCAAGGTCTGGGCAGGCAGCAAAGAAGCAACGTCAAAAACAAGCCAAAGGTCAAAAGACAGGGAAATCCAGAATACAAGGTAAGGAAACAGGACAAGTGCTTAGTCTCTGTGAATCAGCCAGCAGAATAAATAAGCAATGAGTGAGAGGGCTGTCCATGCTTTAAACCCTGCAAGGGCCAGGAACACCTCCATTGCTCAGGAAATGCAGGTGCAGCAGTCACCTGAGCACTTATGGGAGACAAGGGTGTAGCCACAGAACACTCCCCCTGTCTGTCAGGAGCTGGGAAAGTGTTGTGCACTTCAGCCACCTGCGCGGGCTCCCGTGAATTTACACGTGCGCACCAGCGCAGACACCCATTAATTAATGCGCAGCCGCGCAAACAACCACAATCGACATGACAGTCGATGGGGGGTGCCGCAACCGCACCCGCTGATCCCCCCATCGGTGCCCAGGTAAGAGGGTACCCCTGGTACCATGACACATCCCCAACCAAGGAGCAAACTGGGGAAGGCCTGTCAGGTTGCCTCCGATGGAAGGTCCGCACCTTTGCATTGGCATAGAGATTACCAACAGGCTCCCAGGACCATTCCATAGGACCATAACCATTCCAGTGGACCAGGTACTCCATCCTACCATGATGTCGTCTGGAATCCAGGATCTCTTGTACCTTATACTCTTCAATACCATCTACTTGGATAGGTGGGGGAGGAGCGGCAGTCCTACCAGGAAACAGGCTGTGATGGTATGGTTTCAGGAGAGCCACATGGAACACTGGGTGGATCTTGAGTGTGGGAGGTAGAATCAATCGAACTGCCACTGGATTCACTAGTTTTGTCACTGAGAAGGCACCTAGGAATTGTGGTCCCAGTTTCTTGGAAGGAGAAGTCAAGTGGAGATGTTGGTTAGAGAGCCACACCTTGTCCCCTACATGATAAAGTGGAGACAACCTCCTTCATCTGTCTGCTTGTCGGTTTTGTCATTCATGGGAAGTGAACAACTGTGGTATCAAGGTGCGAAGCAGAGAGCGGAGGTTGCATAGATGCGTTGAGACTTTGGGAACAGGGATAACAGGTGGTAGATCAGGTATGGTATTAGGATGGTAGCTGTAGTTAGTGTAAAAATGGGGTCATTCCACTAGAATCATGTTTTTGGTTATTGTATGCCAACTCTGTGAGGGGTAACTGCTCTTTCCAGTTGTCTTCAAGATGAGTAGAAAAGCAGCACAGGTGCTGCTCAAGGGTTTGATTAGTCCTCTCCGTTTGCCCATTTGACTGAGAGTGGTAGGAAGTGGACAGGCACCGGGAGATACAGAGGCTCCAGCAGAACTGGGTCCAGAACCGGGAGGTGAACTGCATGCCACAGTCAGATACTATAGATTTGGGTACAGCATGAAGCCAGAATATATGTTGGATGAATAGCTCAGAGGTCTGGCATGCTGTAGGGAGACCGGCAACTGGTATGAAGAGCGCCATTTTAGTGTATCTGTCTACAACCACCATAATGGTGTTGTGTCATTGGTATAGAGGTAGATTGACTATAAAATCCACGGAGATGTCCCTCCATGGATGTGTTGGCACAGGTAACGGTTGTAACAGCCCTGCTGTTCTGGAGGATTTTTTTTGTGGGCACAAAACAAAACAGGAGAAAACAAAGGAGCGGATGTCAGAGGTCATGGAAGGCCACCAGAAGTGTCTTTGTGTGAGTTCAATAGTATTGTGGATACCATGGGATTATCATGGTGATGCTGCATAACAGCAAGGTGATGGTCGGTGGGTACGTAGATACGTTGTTGGTAGAGACGCAGGCCACTGATGACTGGAAAATGGGAGGCTTCAGCTGCTAAAGTATTACTGGATACTTTGATAGTCTCTATCAGTTACTGGTGTGTGGCCAGGAAGAAGGAAGAGGACAGTATGGTTTCTTGTATGTCAGCGGAAGGAGTCTCCTCAATGGCATAGAAACGGACAAGGCGTCCGCCTTCTCATTCTTAGAGCCCGGACGGAACATTATCTGTAGGTCAAAATGAGAGAAGAGGAGGGCCCATCGAGCTTGTCTTGGACGGAGTCTATTTGCTGATTTCAGGTATTCCAGGTTTCTGTGGTCGGTATATACTACCACAGGATACGTAGCGTCTTCGAGCCAGTGTCTTCATTCCTCTAGTGCTGTTTTTATAGCTAGTAATTCCCTCTTACCTACATCGTAGATGCGTTCTGCACTGGTCAGCTTACGGGAATAATAAGCTACTGGAGGGAGCAGGTCTATCTCTCCTGTTTTCTGTGACAGAATAGTTCCAAGCGCTGATTCAGAGGCATCTATTTCCAGATAAAAGGTATTTACTACGTTTGTTTGTATAAGGATAGGGGCTTTCATGAATAGTTATTTCAGGTGATTAAAGGCATGTTGTGCAGCTAACGTCCAGGTGAAAGAGGTGCCCATTTTGGTCAGGGCTGTTGTAGAAGTTAGCGAAGCCCATGAACTGTTGCACCATAGGTTTAGTCTTTGACACAGGCCAGTCAATGACATTTTGTATTTTCTTTGGGTCCATCTGTATGCGCTCTGGTGACAGAATGTACCTCAGGAACTCAATGTTGTCTACTTCGAAGGTGCATTTCTCCAGTTTTCCATATAGGTAGTGCTGCCTCAGGCAGGCTAATACAGTCTTTACATGTCTCTCGTGTATGGTCAATGAAGGGGAGAAGATAAGGATGTCATCCATATACACCACAAGAATGATATTCAAGAGATCTCTGAAAACATGGAATGTTGCTGGGGCGTTACAGAGCCTGAAGGGCATGACGGTGTACTCAAAGTGGCTGTAACAGTAACGGAAGGCAGTCTTCCATTCATGCCCGTCCTTCACTCTGATGAGGTTGTAAGCCCCCCTGAGGTCGATCCGTGCATCCTTTATTCTGTAAAGCAATTCAGGAATAAGAGGTAAAGGATACAGTTCTTCACTGTTATGGCATTGAGAGCCCAAAAATCCATGCAGGGTCTGAGACCACCATCTTTCTTCCCTACGAAGAATATGCCGGCGCCAACTGGTGATGTAGAGGGACGATTTAACCCTTTGGCCAGGCTTTCCTCTATGTATTCTTTCAGTATCTTGGATTCTGGCACTGATAGGGAATAGAGACATCCATAGGACAAGGGTGCTCCAGGCAACAGGCCAATATGACAGTTATAAAGCCTGTGAGGTGGTAGCTTATCAGTTCCCTTTTTCTCAAAAATGTCCATATAGGCCTTATACTTTGAGGGCAAGGTAGATACTACAGTAGTAGTAGTAGCGATATGAGCAGGAGTTGCAGAGGAAGGACATAGACAGGAGGTGATAAAGAAGACGAGGAGACGGTCAGTTTACCGGTTACCCAGTCCACAGATGGGTCATGTTTCTTTAGCCAGGTGATTCCCAAGATAACCGGGAACAAAGGAGAAGGAGCAATGTCCCATATGATGTGTTCTTGGTGTTCCTTCCTGATTCGGAGCAACAAGGGATGTGACTCCAAGTTAACAGGATCGGTCTTCAGTGTGCTACCATCCACCATATGTAACAGAGAAGGGTGTGTTTTGGTATGAGTAGGTACAGAAAGCTGGGAGGCGAGGGTAGCATCCAGGAAATAGCTACTGGCTCCAGAATCCATGATGGCAGTCAGCTCGGTGGACTTATCTCCTAGGTGTAGGATAACAGGAATGGTAAGATGAGAGGAGGTATTATATATAGGATTGTTGAGACATGACATACCTGTCTGAGGTCTTGCAGGACAGTCTTTCAGAACATGTCCAGGCTTGGCACAGTAGAGGAAGAGGTGGAGTGTACGTCTTCTGTCCCTCTTCATAGCTGTCAGTAGGCCACAGACCAAGCTGATCTGCATCGGTTCACCTATCTCTTCAGTTCCAACTGAAGGGGATGTAACGGTGGCAGAAGGAAGGAAGGAGTCAGAACGTTGAGGCAGTGGTGGTAAGGAGCCTTGTTTTTCTTGCCATCTTTCATGGAAGAGACAATCCAATTGTGTGACAGCCAGGATCAACCCCTCTAGGGTGGCAGGAACTCCAATCAGCGCTAGCTCATCCTTCAGGTGATTGTTCAATCTGAGGCGGAACTGGTCTATGAAGGCCACGTCGTTAAGGGCAGTATCAGAAGTGATTTCACAGAACTCCATTATGTATTCCTCTACTGGTCTTTTTCCCTGTCTCAGGGACCGGAGGGTGTTCCGTGCTGTGGCGGAACGTAATGGATCATCGTAGAGGGTGTGTATTGCTGTTATGAAGGACTCCCAAACCTCCAGGATAGGACTTCTAGTATGCAGAAATTGATGAGCCCATGTCTGTGGATGACCAGGCAGCAGGGAGATGGCAGTGAGCACTTTGAAAAAGTCTGTGGTATAGGTACGAGGCTTGAGTGAAAACAGAAGTTCACAAGAGGTGACAAAGGCACGGTAGTCAGAGCGCTTGCCTGTGAACTCAGGTAGGGCGACAGTGGCCTCAGGTACAGAGGCTTCATACAGGGGAGATGGTTGAACAGCAGAGGGGGGTAAAGCTGCTGCTGCAGCAAATCACTGCTCCCGGTCTCTCTCTCTCTCTGTAACTGGCTCTCCTGGCTTGCTTGCAACTCCTGAATGGCTTGCGTCATAGCAGTCAGTTGATGGGTAAGCGCAGCCAGCGGGTCTAGGTTATTATATAGCAGGAAGAAAAGCTTCCCAAAGCAGGAACGGAACCCAGTGGCAGAGAACAATAAATAAAGTCCAAGGCGTCAGAACAGGCAAGGGTTGAAGCAGAGATCGAAATCAGGAGTATCCATGGTCAAGGCAGGCAGCAAAGAAGCAACGTCAAAAACAAGCCAAAGGTCAAAAGCCAGGGAAATCCAGAATACAAGGTAAGGAAACAGGATAAGTGCTTAGTCTCTGTGAATCAGCAAGCAGAATAACTTAGCAATGAGTGAGAGGGCTGTCCAGGCTTTAAACCCTGCAATGGCCAGAAATGCCCCCATTGCTCAGATAACGCAGGTGTAGAAATCACCTGAACACCTATGGGAGACAAGGGTGTAGCCACAGAACACTCCCCCTGTCTGTCAGGAGCCGGGAAAGTGTCATGCAAACACCCACAAACGCCATGACAGTCGTGGGGGGGTGCCGCGACCGCACACGCTGAGCCCCACATCGGTGCCCAGGTAAGAGGGTACCCCTGGTACAACAACAATTCATAAGCCTGTTTGACTCTTTCAATTCGAGGTGCAACCTGACCCATGACTTTATGAAGTCATATGTTTCCTAAAGACAAAGCAAAGAGTAAATGTTTTATCATACAGAAGTCTGTTATAATACCCCCCCCCCCACACACACACACAGTGAAGACAGACAGTCCCTTCACACATAGGGGCCGAATTATCAAGCTCCAAATGGAGCTTGATGCCCCTGTTTCCGCGCGAGCCCTGAGGCTCGCCAGAAACAGCAGTTATAAAGCAGCGGTCTAAAGACTGCTGCTCCATAACATGTCTGTCTGTTCTGAGGTTGTAGACATCAATCCGCCTGATCCTATAGGATCGGGCTGATTGAGACCCCCTGCTAGCGGCCGATTGGCCGCAAATCTGCAGGGGGAGGCATTGGAGAAGCAGTTCACAATAACTGTTTGTGCAATGATAAATGCAGACAGCGTATTCTGTTGGCATTTATCGATTTGCTGTGGACATGATATGCTATACTCTACACTTTAATAAATCGGCCCCATAAGATACAACATGGTCCTGCACTCTGTTTATGTGTTTACCACTTTGTTTAGCATATCTATGTAATCATGTCCAGGATCCAAAAAAAGTCACACATCCCTGTAAAACCTTTTCCAAAGCTCTGACCTTAAAGCCAAGACCGGATTGGCCTACCAGAATACCAGGAGATTTCCTGGTGAGCTGTAGTAACTGGGACTGGAAAGCTACAGTTTAAAGGGGTGATTAGTGGATGCAATTGGGTTGTAGGGTGCCTATATAACATCAATCTGGCACTTTTTTATTACAAACTAATGTAATATAATTCTTAATAAAAAATATTGGGGAAGGAGTATTCCTGCAATCGAAAAAAGGGAATAGGAGCGCCAAAGTTGGCTAAAGTATATATAAAACAGGATAAATCAGGAACAAAGCTGACTGAAAAGGAGGGGGATATTGACAATGGTATATCTAATAATGTATAATATATAATATAACACCTACAGTTGGTCTTTCTATATAGGCAAATAAGTATAGAAATTGGTAGTTTCAAAATGCTTAAAACAATTTATTTATATTAAAAACTTAAATAAAAAATGTTATAATAAAAAAATTTTATAATAAAAAAGAGTGACTTAGGATTGGTGGCTCTCACATATATATTAAGTCAGGTCAAAAACTGTTCAGATAAAATACAATACAATCGGATTCAATGTTATAGAAATACATATAATACAATTGGTATACAATGTAATAGATATAACGTGCAAATAATGAATACACTAATAGAAGAGACAATCTCAGAATATCAAAATAGTGCAATGTCTGGATAGATCTCTGGTAAGGATACCGGTTGGTTACCTATACAAACATATTACCTATACAAACGTGTACACGTGCAATAAAAGGTGGTAAACTGTGGAAAATACAGTCAAAAAATTGCCAAAAATGCAAAAAATGCAAAAAAATATATAAAAAACAAAATTAAAAAACAAAAATTAAATCATATCATATCAAAAATAAGAAAAAATCCAAGGTATAACTCCGATGATAATATGTATATAATACCCCAAAAACTATATAAATATGCATATGTGTCCAGTGGTATTATAGTACTGATTATATAATCTATAAGTGTCCTATTAGTGGTGATTCCTGTGTCCAAACTCGATATTCAAGAGGTCCCGCTGATAGGATAATAACTAGTAATAAAGAATACAATCCTATAAAAGAAAGAAAAAGAAAAAACAGTATACAAAATGTTTATAGGTAGAGGCTATTGTTGTTGCACTCACCCAAATAAACGATCCTGAGAGAAATAAAAAGCCTCACAAATCCTGGTGGGGATACTGGTTGACGCGTTTCAGCCCTTATATAGGGCCTTTTTCAAGATATCCTGTAATCCCCTTTGAGAAAAATGGGGCATGTGCATTCTACTGACGCAATAGAAAATAGGGCTGGTCTCCATATTTTCCATGGCTGCTTTTTATTCCGAGTTTGTCCCTACTTAGAGCTACATTAAAGCAAATGTTTTTTGCCATATATTTGGCATTTTTAAATGCATATACCTTACTGCCTTACCCTGTAAACTGTATATAAATATGATTGAGCTTCATTTGTAAATAAAAATGCCAGATGAAGGGACTCAGTGTCCTGAAAACTTGCAATTGTATCTACTATTAGTTAGCTATTAAAGATATCACCTGTAAGGAGATGCTATGGTTGATATATGGATCACAACTGCAGAACAGTACTGCTACAGGTATGTACCTGAAAGTAGTGGTTTGTATAACTTTGACTCAGTTGCTACTTATATGGAAATAGCTTGAGGAGTCTGCAGTGAATTAATAATGCTGAAGAATAAAGTTTTACAAAGTTTCCATTCTTAAGGTTCACACAGAAACTGGGTGGTCGATACTTTGTTTACAGACCGTGAACTGAATAGTTTGTCACAGTGTGGGAAGTATGCTGGGCTGATGATGTCACTGAAAAGGTCGGTGCGTAAGTCTGGTGCATGTAACAAATATTATAGCCAGTTTGTGTAATGGTAAGTTTTGCTAAGTGACTGCCAGCTAGAGTGTAGATCAACTTCTGATCTGACACTGCGGAAATTAGTGTAAATGGTAAGTGTATCAGATCTAGGAAGTTTAGTGCAGCAGTCTGCTTGATCCCTGTGAGAGAGCGGAACAGCTGACAGGCTGAAGCGGGTAACTTCCAAAGAAATCAGAGAGGCTCAGTGGATAGTTACAGTTCATAAAATAGCCTTGTTTGCATATAGATGCGTGATACTTTAGGAATGAACTGCAGCTGCAGGATAAAGCAGATCAAAGTGTATGGCTGGGGATTCTTCCGTGCAGCTCCAATTATTGAAAAAGTGTCCTGGGTAAATATAATCCCTGTTGTGAGTTCAGTTCTGATTTATGGTACATTATAAGTTACACAATCCACAGTTAGGAAATGCTGTGAAAAGCAGGTAATCCAGAAAGAAGAGAGCTCAGTGTAACTGCTAGTGAAATGCTCAACTAACACAAATTACTAAGCACCTGAAAGTGGGCGCGTCCAGGATATAAAGGCAGTGTGGGAAGGGCTTGAGGAGGTGAGAGAGAGAGATCCTGACATGACCCCCCCTTCAAACAAGCTGACCCACAGCTTGAGGACGTGGACGGTCCGGAAACCATTGATGAAAAAGGGAAACCAATCTCAGAGCCCTGAGATTGGAGGATGGTTCCCAGGTATCATCTTCAGGGGGGAAACACTTACATCGGACTAAATATTGTAGCTGTCCCCTGTAATATCTCAAATCCAGTAGGGTCTGTACTTCATATTCTACCGAGTTGAGAATTCGTGAAATGGGGGTTAAGACAGCACCTGGAGTTCTCATGGGTCTGGAAGGTTTCAATAGAGATACATGAAATGTGGGATGTATTTTCAGTGAGGTAGGCAATTGTAGAGTGACGGCATTGGGGTTCCCAATCTTCTGAATAGGGAATGAACCAATGAATAAGCCAGCTAATTTTTACTGGGGATCTGGAGTTTTAATTTTTTTTGTGAACAACCAAACCAAATCTCTGACCAAATATGGTGGGGGCGTCTGCCTCCGAAGGTCGTAGTACTTCTTCTGTGACGCCTGTGCATCCTGAATGTTCTGGCGGAGTATGTTAAAGTTTTCTAACAGTGCGTTAGTCATCTCATCAACTTTTGGAGAGGTTGCACTGCCAGGTGATGTCAGAAAGAATGCTGGATGATAGCCATAGTTGGAGTAGAATGGTGTCATCTGTGTTGAGGAGCTAATAGAGTTATTGAATGCATATTTTGCCATTGGTAGGTACTGTACCCAATCACCTTGTTGGTAGGATCAATAGCAACGTAAGTATTGCTCTAGCCACTGATTTAATCTCTTTGCTTGTTCATTGGTTTGCGGATGGAAGGAGGTATTGAAACGGTGGTCAATTTGTATAAGTTCACAAAGTTTCGTCCAGAAACGTGAGGTGAACTGAGTGCCTTGATCTGTGGTAAGTATGGGTGGAATTCCGTGAAGCTTTACTATATTGTTAAGGAAAATTTTGGCAGTTTAAGATGATGTAGGAAGTTTGTGGAAAGGTATAAAATGTGCCATCTTTGTAAGTAGGTCAATAACCACAAGAATGGTATTTTGGTTTTCAGATGTTGGGAGTTCGACAATGAAGTCCATTCTGACATGTTGCCAGGGTTTTTCTGGTATTTGTAAGGGCATCAGTAGTCCATAATGAGGTCTTTTTTTCAGATTTAGAAGAGGCACAAACTGTGCAAGTTTGTATGTATTCTTTAACTGACATCTTCATAGCTGACCACCAAAAATCTCTTGCAATGTTTTTCCAAAGTACGTTATTCACCTGGATGTCCAGATAAAGGTGAATCATGATGAGATTCGAATACTAGATGCCATAAGTCAGGTGATATGTATAATCTATCTTTGTGGTAGTAAAACCAGTCAGACTTCTTAGCTAAGTAAGGATAAGGTATGTTATTGTCAGATTGTAATTATCGTTTTAGTTCCTCTGTAAGAAAGGTGGAGAGACCAATGAAATGTTCCATTAGTATAATGCTGGTAGGAGATGCTGAAGGATTTGGTTTCTTGTCTTTATGGGAGAGGGCATCAGCTTTGCCGTTTTTAATTTCAGGTCTGTAGATAATATGGAAATTAAATCTAGCAAAATACAGGCTCCATCGTACCTGTCTTGAGGAGAGGGTCTTATTTGTTTGTAGATACTCAAGATTTTTATGATCTGTAAATATGATAATAGGAAGTTCTGTTCCCTCTAGAAGATGTCTCCAATGTTCCAGGGAGCATTTTATAACTAGAAGCTATTTCTCACCAATGGGGTAGTTTATCTCAGCTGAGTTCATGACTTTGGAGAAGTAAGCAACTGGATATATGGGATCAGAAAATGTTGTTCATTGTGAAAGTAAGGCACCTAGGGCATAGTCTGAGGAATCTACCTCCAGAATATACTGTAACTTTGGGTCTGGGAACCGGAGGATAGGTGCTAAGGTAAATTTGTCTTTGAGATTATTGAAAGACTTTGTAGCATCAGAATTCCAATGGAATGGAGTAGTAGAACTTGTGAGTCGTGTCAGGGGTTTTGCGATCTTAGATAAACCCTTAATACATTTCCTGTAATAATTTGCGAAACCCAGGAATCATTGAAGGTCTTTCTTATTTGTGGGTAATGTTCAGTCTTTTACGGTTTCAACTTTATTTCCTTCCATTTGGATGCCAGATGGACTGATAAGCTATCCTAGAAATGAAATTTCATTGGTATGGAAAACACATTTCTCAGGCTTGGCATAAAGATGGTGAACTCTAAGCATGGATAACACCCATCGGACGTGCTTGATATGATCTTGTAGTGTATTAGAATATATGAGTATATAATCAAGATACACTATCATGCAGACGTCGACCAAGTCCCTGAACACATCATTTATGAAATGCTGGAAGGTTGCTGGGGCATTGCACAGCCCAAATGGCATGACCAAATATTCATATAGACCATATCTTGTCCTAAATACGGTCAGCCACTCATCCTCCTCTCTAATACGTACGAGGTTGTATGCGCCCCGTAAATCTAACTTTGTGAAATCTTTGCTTGATATAAGGATTCTATGAGCTCTGGTATCAATGGCAGTGGGTACCTATTCTTAATAGTCCTCTTATTTAGCTCCCTATAATCAATAATTGGTCTGAGCAAAGAATCTTTTTTTTTTACAAAGAAGATATCTGCTCCAGCAGCCTTTGCAGAGGTTCTCATCCAGATATGTTTTCAGGTGTTCGAGTTCGGCTTGACTAAGTGGATACAAATGCCCATAAGGAATATTTGCTCTGGGTTGTAACTCAATAGGGCAGTCGTAAATGCAATGTGGTGGTAAGCTTTCAGCCTCCTTCTTACTAAAGACATCAGTAAAATCTGAGTATTCATCAGGCAGAATAGACTTAATTTCTGGAAGTTGGAGCAATAAATGCTGGGGATAACATGTTTGTTGGCAGTATGGGGAATCCGAACAAACCTGGAGAGAAGTCCAATTGATCACCGGTTGGTGTAGTTGCAGCCATTGTAGACCTAGAACAATGGGGAAGAGACAAGAAGGTAAAATATCAAATGTTAAAAATTCTGTATGCCCTGATGGAGTTTTTACTCCTTGTTCTTGAATTTTCAATTTTTTGGGTATTTTACATAAAATTGAAAATTCAAGAACAAGGGGTCATGAGCTCAAGCTAAAGGGTAGTAGATTCAGGAGTAATTTGAAGAAGCACTTCTTTACAGAAAGAGTGATTGATTTATGGAATAAACTTCTTCAAGAGGTAGTAGCAACAAACACTGTGGGGGACTTTAAAAATGCATGGGACAACCATAGGGCTATCCTACGAACTAGATAAGTTTATACTGTTAGGTAAGGTCGGGCAGACTTGCTGGGCCTATGGCTCTTATCTGCCGTCAATATCTATGTTTCTATGTTAAGTAAGGGGGTGGTATGATGAGTAATGGGTCCTGTACTAATTGATGAGCTATCAATGACACAAATTTACACTGGTTTTTGCATTAACACCAAAGGAATTTACAACTAAAGCTTTGTCTATGAAATTTCTGTATGCTCCAGAGTCGATTATGGCTTCAGTATTCAGTCTGTCTTCTTCCTACTGCAAAAACAGAGATAAAAGACAATAAGTAGGTTTGATATCAGTCGGATGAGATGAGTGTATTGCTTGAAACATACTTTTCTTGGTCTTGAGAAGTATCAGGCACTCTTTGACTGTATGTGTGGGGTTGGCACAATACATACATAGCTGTTTATTTCTCCTATGGCTTCTTTCCTCAGCCGTCAAAGGTCCCCTGCTGACTCCTATCTCCATGGGTTCTTGAGTGGCTTTGGAGGTAGATGGTGATTGGGTAGTGCTTGTATAACTCCTATAAGGTGCTTCAGAGGTAAAGGTATAGCGTTCAGATTTCCTCTCCCTGAGTCTTCGGTCAATCTGAATTTTAGCAAGCCTAAGTCTGAATTGGTTTCTAAGGGCTATTGTATTCCACTGTGAGTCAGTGGCACATTGTTTAAAGTACGTAATATTGTCCTCAACTGGGCACCTGGTTTGTTTTAGGCTTCGCATATTGGCCTCAGCGGTCATTTGTGTCTTGGTACAGCTCATCCATGTTTTTGAAAAAGTCATTCAGGGATCCAAGTATGGGATCATCGGTTTTGTAGAATGAATCAGCCCAAACCCTAGGCTCTCCTCTTTACCCTTTCCGTGCGATAACTTTTGGGTCTCATATTGAAAAGTAGATAACAAGGAATTTTTGAGTTGCCTATATGACTTCCTGTCTCCTAAAAAAGTGTCTGGAAGTGAGAACTGTGGTTCTGGAGTAGGTTCGGGTTGGTTACTTTTCAGGGCTATGGAATCCTTTATTATATTACATAAGGATTCGTTCTCAACTTGTAGGTCCCTGAGGCCTTGCCCCAATTGATCAACTCTTTGGGCTAAGTTGTAGACAAACTGCGGTAGTTCTGCTGGATCCGTGTTTTTTTTTTAGGCCTTAGTAATATGTAAGGAGATACTATGGTTGATATATGGATCACAACTGCAGAACAGTACTGCTACAGGTATGTACCTGAAAGTAGTGGTTTGTATCACTTTGACTCAGTTGCTACTTATATGGAAGTAGCTGAAGGAGTCTGCAGTGAATTAATAATGCTGAAGGATAAAGTTTACAGTCTTAAGGTTCACACAGAAACTGTCTGGTTGATACTTTATTTACAGACTGTGAACTGAATAGTTTGTCACAGTGTGGGAGGTATGCTGGGCTGATGATGTCACTGAAAAGGGTGGTGCGTAAGTATAGTGCACGGAACAAATATTATAGCCGGTTTGTGTAATGGTATGCTTTGCTAAGTGACTGCCAGCTAGAGTGTAGATCAACTTCTGATATGACACTGCGGAATTAGGGTGAATGGTAAGTGTATAAGATCCAGGAAGTTTAGTGCAGCGGTCTGCTTGATGTCTGTGAGAGAGCGGAACAGCTGACAGGCTGAAGCGGATAACTTCCAAAGAAATCAGAAAGGCTCAGTGGATAGTTACAGTTCATAAAAGAGCCAGGTTTGTATATAGATGCAAGATACCTTTGGAATGAACTGCAGCTGCAGGATAAAGCAGATTAGAGTGTGCGGCTTGGGATTCTTCCGTGTAGCTCCAATTATTAAAATAGTGTCCTGGGTAATATAAACTCCATTGTGAGTTATTATTATTATCATTTATTTGTATAGCTCCGCCAAATTCCGTAGCGTTGGGTACAATGATAGGGGTATACAATGACAAAGATTTTTGAGAAAATAAAAAACATAACAAAACTAAACAAATCTAGTACAGGAGGAAGAGGACCCTGCTCCGGAGAGCTCACAGTCTACAGATTTAGGGTGCAGAGACATAAGGTTGGGGTAGCTTGTTACATTGGTTGTAGTTGCAGCAGTAAGTCAGGCAGTTCATGCATTAGTTTGGTTTGAATGAGGGATAGAGGAGAGATGGTACGCCTTTCTGAATAGGTGGGTTTTCAAGGAGCATCTGAAGCTATACAAGGTTGGAGACAGTCTTATTGAGCGGGGTAGAGAGTTCCAGAGGACAGGAGCAGCACATGCAAAGTCTTGGAGGCAGGAGTGGGATGTAGTGATAATAGGAGTGGAGAGACATAGGTCAGAGGTTGATCGAAGAGGACGGGATGGGGAATATTTCACGATGAGAGAGGAAATATAGTTGGGAGCTAGACTGTTTAGTGCTTTGTAAGTTAGGGTTAATACTTTAAATTGTATTCTGGAGTGTATGGGGCGCCAGTGTAGAGACTGGCAGAGCGGAGAAGCTGATGTAGATCGGCGACTTAGGTGGATGAGTCTAGCAGAAGCATTCATAATAGATTGGAGGGAGGAGAGGCAGTGTTTTGGAAGGCCATTTAGGAGTAGATTGCAATAATCAATGCGTGACAAAATGAGGGAATGAATAAGTTTTTTTGTAGTTTTTTTAGTAAGGAAGAGACGATTTCTGGAAATGTTGTGTAGGTGTAAATGGCAGGATTTGGTAAGTGCTTGTATATGTGGGTTGATTGTGAGCTGTGAGTCTAGTGTGACCCCAAGACAGAGGACCTGGGGTGAGGTGTTGAGAGTAGAGTCTCCAACTATCAGAGAAATGTCAGGTGTTGGATGTCTCGAAGAGGTGGGAATAAGAAGCTCAGTTTTGTACAGATTGAGTTGGAGGTAGTGTGAAGACATCCAAGAGTAAATTGCTGAAACACAGTTGGAAATCTGGTTGAGTAAAGAGGGAGAGATATCAGGAGAGGAAAGATAGATTTGGGTATCATCAGCATATAAGTAGTACTGGAATCCAAAGGAGGCTATAAGTTTTCCAAGGGAGGATGTATAGAAAGAGAAAAGCAAGGGACCCAAGACAGAGCCTTGCGGTACTCCAACTGAGAGAGGCATAGGATTGCAAGATATGTTGTTAAAGGAAACTGAAAATGAGCAGTTTGAGAGATATGAGGCAAACCAAGAGAGGGCTGTGTCTCGGATGCCAAATTAATGTAGTATTTTTAGGAGGAGAGGATGGTAAGAAGAATTAGTAAGGAGTAGTGGCCTTTTGCTTTAGCTGATAGCAGTTTCTGTTGAGTGTTTAGCAAGAGCAGTTTCTGTTGAGTGTTTAGGGCGGAAACCAGATTGTAGTGGGTCAAGTAAGGAGTTAGTTGTGAGAAATTTAGTTATCTGATTATAGACCAGTCGTTCCAATAATTTTGAAGCAAAGGGAAGTAAGGAGACCGGTCGATAGTTAGAAGGCGTGGAGGAGTCAAGCGAGGGCTTTTTTAGAATTGGTATGATTGACACATGCTTGAATGTATCCGGAAATGTGCCAGCGGTGAGAGATTGGTTAAAGAGATAAGATAGGGTAGGGGTTAGTGAAGCAGAGAGAGAGGGAAGAAGTTGTGAAGGAATAGGGTCAAGTGAGCAGGTTGTGAGATGAGCAAAGGATAGGAGTACAGAGACTTCTTCCTCTGTTACAGGAGGGAAGTAGCATAGAGTTTTGTTAATAGAAAGGGTGGTAGGATTGCTGTGTTTGAAGGATGTGAGAAGCAGATATATTTTCTAATGGTGTCAATTTTATTTTTGAAGTGATCAGCGATAATCTGAGCAGTGAGGTTGGTAGTGGGCAGGGGTGCAGGCAGACGTAGAAGGGAGTTAAAGGTTGAGAACAGCTTTCTGGGGTTGGATGCATGAGATAACACAAGGGAGGAGAAATAGACTTGTTTGGCCAGGCTGAGCGCAGAGTTATAGGACTTAAGGATGAATTTATTATGTTGGAAATCAGCACAGGTGCGTGATTTCCTCCACTACCGTTCAGCAGCCCGGGAACATTGCTGAAGATGTCTGATTTGTTTGGTGTGCCATGGTTGATTGATGTACAATGAACAGTGGAGGGTGCAGCTTTGTCAATTGTTGATTTTAGTGCCGAATTCTACTGCAAAGCAATAAGGTTTGGGCAAGAGATGGATGAAATGTCAGAGAGCAGAGGATTCAGTTGAGTCTGTGAGATCCAAGTCATTTAAATTTCTGTAAGGTAGCAGTTTCTTGGGGGCTTGCAAAGATGTAGCAGGTAAAGTAAGAGAGAAAGTTAGCAGATGGTGGTCAGAGAGAGGAAAGTGGAAGTTAAGGAAGTTAGAAATGGCACAGAGATTAGTGAAGACCAGGTCTATGGAGTTGCCTTCACGGTGGGTTAGAGATATTGTCCACTGCGACAGGCCAAAAGAGGTGATAAGGGATAGAAGTTTAGCGGCAGCAGGCATGTTAGTTTTATCAATGTTTATGTTGAAGTCCCCTAAGATGAGAGAAGGGACATTACAAGAGAGAAAAATGTGGAAGCCAGGGATCAAAGTGGTCCAGAAATTGTGATGCTGGGCCAGGAGGCCGATAAATAACTGCAACACGAAGAGCTAGAAGGGAGAAGAGGCGGATAGCATGAACTTCAAAAGATGAAAAGGAAAGAGAGGGGGATGAAGGAATGCAGTGAAATGTACTGTGTGGAGACAGGAGAATTCCTACTCCCCCTCTTTATTTGTCTCCTGGCTTGGGAGTGTGGCTGAAATGCAGGCCGCCATAGGACAGAGAGCCTACAGCAGTTGTGTTAGAGGAGGAAAGCCAAGTTTCAGTGAGGGCTAACAGGTTACGTGAACTTGAAATAAATAGGTTGTGAATAGATGTAAGCTTATTGATTACAGAGCGTGCATTCCAAATGGCACAAAAGAATTGGGGGGTTCTAACAGAGGTGCAGTTAATGAGGTTTAGAGGGTTACATGGCCAAGGTGTATGAGGTGTCATTTGGGGTAGTGAGCAGAGGGAAGCAGAGGATGGACCTGGGTTAGGCGAGACATCCCCAGCTGCAAGAAGAAGAAAGATGGTGAGCGAAGGAGATGAGAATGTGTCATATGTGAGTACAATAGATATATGAAACTAGAAGCGCTTGTCTCAACCAAATTATGAATAGTTAAAAAGGAGGAATCAATAAATTTCCAGTAATCTTAATAATAGTACACACTTATGAACTAATCAATTGATCAATGTTCTTACTGATATAAATGTCTGTAATGTCCATAAGCTTTGATGTTATAAAGTGTAGCAAATGTCCTCCAGCGTTACACACTTTGTATCAGTCACCTTTCAAACTGCTGCTCACAGGGGGTTGGCTGTTTGTCCGGCAGCCGGGTAGAATAATCCAAAATAGAAAAGATCTGGAGCGCAAAAAGAAAAGGGAACTGCAATAGTGTGAGATCCAACAACACTTTTTATTAGCACGCAATTAAAATCTACTCACAAAATTTCCAAATAAGTCAAGCACATAGCATCAAACATGAAGAGTATTCCGGTGCTTCTCTCACGGCTGTATCCTTGCAAGACTCGGCGTGTGACGTCACCACCCGATCTACTGCCGCGAGATTTCAAACACACCTCTCTACTTCGTCAACTGTCAAACAGTTCAGATTCAAGCATTCGGCGCCTCAACGCGTTTCCCCGCCCCTTCTGGCGGCTTTCTCAAGAGTACCAACTGCTTACAAAAGGCTCCTATTTGTACTGATGCGATACTAGTGCCCCCTGCTGTCAAAAGAGTAGCTCTTCAAATGAAAACTATACTAAATTTGATATTATCCTTTTGTGTCAGCTTCGGGCAATACACCAATACATTGTAGTACAAAATACATAATATAATACATTATTAGCTCCAACTTAGGCAATAATTATAACATCATATATAGTACATTCAATTACATCATTCAATATGCTTTAAAAACACCTCATTAAATAAAAACATATATTTTTTGGTGATTGACGTTGTGCATAAAAACATTCAATTGTACGATAATTAATATACACCAAGTGTTTTAAAAAATTATTTAAAAATATTATTTAAAAATAAATTCTAACTGTATGTTAATATGTACACGTCAATCCTATTAAAAAGTTAAAAATAATAAATTCATTTACAGAATTGATTTATAATCTAGATTTTGTACAAAACATTAAAACATTAAAAGTATTCATTCAAAACAGAGTTAGAATATTTCATTTAAATAAGTTACTTATGTTAAAATAAATAATAAATTATAAACTCTGAAATGTCAAAAAACTTTTTAAGGGATGTCCCATACTTCTCTACACCTTTATCACATTTCTAGAGATAGTGAATACTACTAAATTTTTTCAGACACTATATAAACGCTGTAATATCTATATCCACATTCAAACCCTTAGGAACGAGGGTGCCTAATTTGTGAATCCAGAAGGTTTCCCTCCTTCTCAATTTTAATAAGCGATCACCCCCCATAGGGTCTTTGGGAACAATTTCTATCCCCTTAATGGTCAGACTAGAAGGATCACAATTATGTTTTTCTGCAAAATGTCTTGGGACACTATGTTTTAAGAATGATTTTTTAATATTTGCAGAATGTTCACTGAACCTTTTGGATAAAATTCTTTTGGTCCTGCCCACATATTGCAGGCCACACCCACATTCCAATAAATACACTACATACACACTTTTACAGGTGATAAAATTTTTTACTTTAAATTCCTGCCCCGTTGTATTTGATTTAATTATTGATCTTTGTGAGTTAATATTCTTGCACATTGGGCAGCGAGATTTATTGCATTTATATGTTCCCTTTAGTTTTAAAAACATTTTTTGGGGGTTAGTTTTCGAGTCTCTATTTGTTTTATTTACATCTCTAAGTTTACTTGGGGCAACTAAATTCTTTAAATTAGTATTCTTTTTAAAAACCAAATTGGGTTTACTGTCAAGTACTTTATTCAATAATGGATCACTTGTTAGCACCGACCAATATTTATTGAGAACCCCTTTTACTTTGTTCACTCCCTCCCCATACTGAGTTATAAATTTTACTGTTGGTGGATTTTTATTTGTATCTATCAATTTTTTCTTGTTTCCCAGTAACTTCTCCCTATCATCCATTTCAACAGCAGACATTATTTTGGTGAGATCTGTCTCATTGTATGATCGTGATACAAATTTTTTACACAAAATATCCGCCTCTTGTTTGTAATCAGTGATTTTAGAACAGTTGCGCCTAATTCTTGTAAATTGGCTTTTTGGGATATTTTTTATCCATTTACTATAATGTCCGCTTTTCGCATGGAGCAGACCATTACTGTCTACATCTTTTCTAAAATTTTTTGTTAAAATTTCATTATTTTCTATAAAAATACTTAAATCTAAAAAGTCAATGCATTGGGTTTGGATGTTACTGACCAGACTTACATTATACTCATTAAAATTTAAATACTCTAAAAACTTATTAGCTTCATCCTCAGACCCTCCCCAAATCATAAACACATCATCAATGAAGCGCTTATAAAATACAATCTGTTCCTTATAAATATTACCTTCATTCCAAATTAATCTATCCTCAAACAATCCCATAAACAGATTTGCATATGATGGGGCGAATTTCGTCCCCATCGCTGTACCGCATTTCTGATGGTAAAATATTTTATCAAATAAAAAATAGTTATGCTCTAACACATATCTGATGCATTTCTCAAGGAATTGTATTTGTTTGTTTGGGAACGTACCTTTTTTTGTTAGAAAATATTTACATGCCTCTACACCTAAATCATGTTTAATTATAGTGTAGAGGGATGCAACATCACATGTAATAAGGTACATCCCTTCTTTCCACTTCACATTTTTTAGTTCATGTATTAGATGTATACTATCCTTTAAGTGTGATTTCAAATCTAGAACTAGTGGGTTTAGGAAATAATCAACATAACTAGAGATATTTGCAGTAAGGGAATCAATCCCAGAGACTATGGGCCTACCAGGTGGATTTATAAGCGTTTTATGTATTTTCGGTAGGTGATACATTGTTGCAATTTTTGGATGGTCCTGGTATAAAAATTTGAATTCATCATTAGTTAATATTTTTTCATCCAAACCATTTCTTAACAATGTTTCTAGATCTTTCAAAAATATATTAGTTGGATCACTTTTTAATTTATTATAAGTTTCAATATCCCCTAGCAAGCGTAATGCTTCCATTACATATGTATCCCTATCTTGGATAACAATACCCCCGCCCTTATCTGCAGGGCGTATACTTATATTTGTATTATCCATCAGTTTTTTCAAGCTCACTCTTTCATTTTTAGTCAAATTATCAGCTATCTCTGTGTCCACATTTATTTTCTCCAAATCCTTTTCCACTAGATTTTTAAAAGTTTTAATATATTCTCCTTGGGCATAAGTTGGATAAAAAGTGGACTGTTTTTTCTTATCACTATGGATACAGATTTCATTATCCATTTCACTGCTTTGTTCCATATTGGATTCTTTTTGTAGTGCATTTAGGGATTCTAAAGCATTAACATCATCCCCCATCAGAATCCCCTTATGTTTCTCTGCATATTTAGTCTCCTTATTAGCAAAAAACCTTTTTAATGTGATATTCCTAATAAATCTTTGAAAGTCAATATAGACTTGGAATTTATCAATACTTTTATTAGGGGCAAAAGACAATCCTTTACTTAAAAGGGTAAGTGAGCTGTCATCCAGTGGGTGCTTGGATAAATTATAAATACTGGCTTGATTTTGATTCTTTAATTCCACCTTGCACTTTTTTGATTGCTTCTTTCTTCCCCCTCTACATCCCCGTTTTGACTGAATCTTCTTTTCCTGTGTTGTCTCTCTTGTTCCCTCACATAGTTCCCCTCCCCCCAGTATCTGTCTCCCCTGGGGTATTGGTTCTGTTCCCATCTCTGTTCCCTCCAGGATTCTGCATCTGCTTTCCACCTGGTCATGTTCCTTGGAGACTGAAAAGGGATTACAGGGGTTCTATTATTATATCCATTATTACTATTTCTTGGTCTAGCTCCCTCATTATACACATCCCTATCAGGTACCTGCAATACTTCAAATCTATTTTGATAATTGTTACCAGATTCCTTATTATTCTTTTCTCTGTTTCCTGGTTTGTTTTTATTTTTGTATCCAAACTCATTTCCTTTTTTCTTTGGTACATTATCCATAGATTTATTATCTATATTGTCATTTCCTGGTTTATTGGTATCTTTTGATTTTTCTTTTTCTGTACTATTAAACATCTCTCTACTATTTACTCCATTTTTCTTATTCCCTGTATAAAAATTGATTCTCCCTGTTTTAGATTTCCAGTTATATTTCTGATCATTATTGTAATCACATTGGTCGCGTTTTAATTTATTTGCTTTGGAGATAATTAATTCTTTAGTTAATTGTTCCACACCTTTAATAATATTATTATATAGCGTTTTTAATTCATCATTGATAAGCAGTGTTTCCATTTTATCCTCGATTTTACTAATTTCAATCTGTGTCTTTTCTAGTCTGCTTTCCCTATATCTAATGAGTAACTTAATTAGATTAATTGAACACATATCTAAAATAGATTCCCACTCAGACATGAATTCTACCTCGTCTAATGCAAATGCAGGTTTCTTAAGTAATCTTAGACCTCTGGGAATTATATTATGTTTGATGTAATTTTCTAATAAAATAATATCCTGCCAGTCTTTTGCATCCTGTATTAATAGTTTCTCATATTGTTTCAATATTAAAGTAGGATCACTCTCACCTGTAGATGGTTCCACCTCACTCAATAGATCAAATGACCTTTTTCTATTAGATCTAAACGCCAAACTACTCATATTTTTAGTTAGAAAACAGCTGCTCCTAAAAAGAACAAAAGCAAGTACAATAGATATATGAAACTAGAAGCGCTTGTCTCAACCAAATTATGAATAGTTAAAAAGGAGGAATCAATAAATTTCCAGTAATCTTAATAATAGTACACACTTATGAACTAATCAATTGATCAATGTTCTTACTGATATAAATGTCTGTAATGTCCATAAGCTTTGATGTTATAAAGTGTAGCAAATGTCCTCCAGCGTTACACACTTTGTATCAGTCACCTTTCAAACTGCTGCTCACAGGGGGTTGGCTGTTTGTCCGGCAGCCGGGTAGAATAATCCAAAATAGAAAAGATCTGGAGCGCAAAAAGAAAAGGGAACTGCAATAGTGTGAGATCCAACAACACTTTTTATTAGCACGCAATTAAAATCTACTCACAAAATTTCCAAATAAGTCAAGCACATAGCATCAAACATGAAGAGTATTCCGGTGCTTCTCTCACGGCTGTATCCTTGCAAGACTCGGCGTGTGACGTCACCACCCGATCTACTGCCGCGAGATTTCAAACACACCTCTCTACTTCGTCAACTGTCAAACAGTTCAGATTCAAGCATTCGGCGCCTCAACGCGTTTCCCCGCCCCTTCTGGCGGCTTTCTCAAGAGTACCAACTGCTTACAAAAGGCTCCTATTTGTACTGATGCGATACTAGTGCCCCCTGCTGTCAAAAGAGTAGCTCTTCAAATGAAAACTATACTAAATTTGATATTATCCTTTTGTGTCAGCTTCGGGCAATACACCAATACATTGTAGTACAAAATACATAATATAATACATTATTAGCTCCAACTTAGGCAATAATTATAACATCATATATAGTACATTCAATTACATCATTCAATATGCTTTAAAAACACCTCATTAAATAAAAACATATATTTTTTGGTGATTGACGTTGTGCATAAAAACATTCAATTGTACGATAATTAATATACACCAAGTGTTTTAAAAAATTATTTAAAAATATTATTTAAAAATAAATTCTAACTGTATGTTAATATGTACACGTCAATCCTATTAAAAAGTTAAAAATAATAAATTCATTTACAGAATTGATTTATAATCTAGATTTTGTACAAAACATTAAAACATTAAAAGTATTCATTCAAAACAGAGTTAGAATATTTCATTTAAATAAGTTACTTATGTTAAAATAAATAATAAATTATAAACTCTGAAATGTCAAAAAACTTTTTAAGGGATGTCCCATACTTCTCTACACCTTTATCACATTTCTAGAGATAGTGAATACTACTAAATTTTTTCAGACACTATATAAACGCTGTAATATCTATATCCACATTCAAACCCTTAGGAACGAGGGTGCCTAATTTGTGAATCCAGAAGGTTTCCCTCCTTCTCAATTTTAATAAGCGATCACCCCCCATAGGGTCTTTGGGAACAATTTCTATCCCCTTAATGGTCAGACTAGAAGGATCACAATTATGTTTTTCTGCAAAATGTCTTGGGACACTATGTTTTAAGAATGATTTTTTAATATTTGCAGAATGTTCACTGAACCTTTTGGATAAAATTCTTTTGGTCCTGCCCACATATTGCAGGCCACACCCACATTCCAATAAATACACTACATACACACTTTTACAGGTGATAAAATTTTTTACTTTAAATTCCTGCCCCGTTGTATTTGATTTAATTATTGATCTTTGTGAGTTAATATTCTTGCACATTGGGCAGCGAGATTTATTGCATTTATATGTTCCCTTTAGTTTTAAAAACATTTTTTGGGGGTTAGTTTTCGAGTCTCTATTTGTTTTATTTACATCTCTAAGTTTACTTGGGGCAACTAAATTCTTTAAATTAGTATTCTTTTTAAAAACCAAATTGGGTTTACTGTCAAGTACTTTATTCAATAATGGATCACTTGTTAGCACCGACCAATATTTATTGAGAACCCCTTTTACTTTGTTCACTCCCTCCCCATACTGAGTTATAAATTTTACTGTTGGTGGATTTTTATTTGTATCTATCAATTTTTTCTTGTTTCCCAGTAACTTCTCCCTATCATCCATTTCAACAGCAGACATTATTTTGGTGAGATCTGTCTCATTGTATGATCGTGATACAAATTTTTTACACAAAATATCCGCCTCTTGTTTGTAATCAGTGATTTTAGAACAGTTGCGCCTAATTCTTGTAAATTGGCTTTTTGGGATATTTTTTATCCATTTACTATAATGTCCGCTTTTCGCATGGAGCAGACCATTACTGTCTACATCTTTTCTAAAATTTTTTGTTAAAATTTCATTATTTTCTATAAAAATACTTAAATCTAAAAAGTCAATGCATTGGGTTTGGATGTTACTGACCAGACTTACATTATACTCATTAAAATTTAAATACTCTAAAAACTTATTAGCTTCATCCTCAGACCCTCCCCAAATCATAAACACATCATCAATGAAGCGCTTATAAAATACAATCTGTTCCTTATAAATATTACCTTCATTCCAAATTAATCTATCCTCAAACAATCCCATAAACAGATTTGCATATGATGGGGCGAATTTCGTCCCCATCGCTGTACCGCATTTCTGATGGTAAAATATTTTATCAAATAAAAAATAGTTATGCTCTAACACATATCTGATGCATTTCTCAAGGAATTGTATTTGTTTGTTTGGGAACGTACCTTTTTTTGTTAGAAAATATTTACATGCCTCTATGTCATATGTGAGTGTTTAAGTTTAGAATCAGTGAAGCATGGCTGGCTGAGGGATGTGAGATAGGAATAGAGTTCATGTGTGTTGTAGAGGTGGGAAGGTAGAAAAGAAGGAGAAATATAAATTGCCTGAGTGTTGTTTGTGAAAGGAAGAGCTGTGACTTTAAGGAGAAGGGAAGAAAAGGTTAATGCAGACATTAGAAAGTGTAGTATGTTTGCAGTTAATTTAGGGAGATTTAAATGCCCTTGTTTCTGTGTTGTCCACTCTTTTGTCTAACTCCTTGTTATAACTCCTACACTTATGAACTAACACACTTAGGCCTAGATTTAGAGTTCGGCGGTAAAAGGGCTGTTAACGCTCCGCGGGTTTTTTTCTGGCCGCACCATAAATTTAACTCTGGTATCGAGAGTTCAAACAAATGCTGCGTTAGGCTCCAAAAAAGGAGCGTAGAGCATTTTTACCGCAAATGCAACTCTCGATACCAGAGTTGCTTACGGACGCGGCCGGCATCAAAAACGTGCTCGTGCACGATTCTCCCATAGGAAACAATGGGGCTGTTTGAGCTGAAAAAAAACCTAACACCTGCAAAAAAGCAGCGTTCAGCTCCTAACGCAGCCCCATTGTTTCCTATGGGGAAACACCTCCTAAGTCTGCACCTAACACCCTAACATGTACCCCGAGTCTAAACACCCCTAACCTTACACTTATTAACCCCTAATCTGCCGCCCCCGCTATCGCTGACCCCTGCATTACACTTTTAACCCCTAATCTGCCGCTCCGTAAACCGCCGCCACCTACGTTATCCCTATGTACCCCTAATCTGCTGCCCTAACATCGCCGACCCCTATGTTATATTTATTAACCCCTAATCTGCCCCCCACAACGTCGCCGACACCTACCTACACTTATTAACCCCTAATCTGCCGAGCGGACCTGAGCGCTACTATAATAAAGTTATTAACCCCTAATCCGCCTCACTAACCCTATCATAAATAGTATTAACCCCTAATCTGCCCTCCCTAACATCGCCGACACCTACCTTCAATTATTAACCCCTAATCTGCCGACCGGAGCTCACCGCTATTCTAATAAATGTATTAACCCCTAAAGCTAAGTCTAACCCTAACACTAACACCCCCCTAAGTTAAATATAATTTTTATCTAACGAAATAAATTAACTCTTATTAAATAAATAATTCCTATTTAAAGCTAAATACTTACCTGTAAAATACATCCTAATATAGCTACAATATAAATTATAATTATATTATAGCTATTTTAGGATTAATATTTATTTTACAGGCAACTTTGTAATTATTTTAACCAGGTACAATAGCTATTAAATAGTTAAGAACTATTTAATAGTTACCTAGTTAAAATAATTACAAATTTACCTGTAAAATAAATCCTAACCTAAGATATAATTAAACCTAACACTACCCTATCAATAAAATAATTAAATAAACTACCTACAATTACCTACAATTAACCTAACACTACACTATCAATAAATTAATTAAACACAATTGCTACAAATAAATAAAATTAAATAAACTATCTAAAGTACAAAAAATAAAAAAGAACTAAGTTACAGAAAATAATAAAATATTTACAAACATAAGAAAAATATTACAACAATTTTAAACTAATTACACCTACTCTAAGCCCCCTAATAAAATAACAAAGCCCCCCAAAATAAAAAATTCCCTACACTATTCTAAAATACAAATATTACAAGCTCTTTTACCTTACCAGCCCTGAACAGGGCCCTTTGCGGGGCATGCCCCAAGAATTTCAGCTCTTTTGCCTGTAAAAAAAAACATACAATACCCCCCCCCCAACATTACAACCCACCACCCACATACCCCTAATCTAACCCAAACCCCCCTTAAATAAACCTAACACTACCCCCCTGATGATCTTCCTACCTTGTCTTCACCATGCCAGGTTCCGATCAGCCAATAGAATGCGAGCTCAATCTGATTGGCTGATTGGATCAGCCAATCGGATTGAACTATATTCTGATTGGCTGATTCCATCAGCCAATCAGAAAATTCCTACCTTAATTCCGATTGGCTGATAGAATCCTATCAGCCAATCGGAATTCGAGGGACGCCATCTTGGATGACGTCCCTTAAAGGAACCGTCATTCGTCGTCTAGTCGTCGGAAGAAGAGGATGGATCCGCGCTGGAGGTCTTCAAGATGGAGCCGGTCGTCATCGGATGGAAGAAGATAGAAGATGCCGCTTGGAGAAGATGTTTGCCGGTCCGGATGTCCTCTTCTTGCCGGATAGGAGGAAGACTTTGGACCCTCTTCTGGACTTCTTCAGTGGATGTCTAGCCCCCGCTTGGGTTGGATGAAGATCTTGGAGCCAGGACGGATCGGTGAACCTGGCATGGTGAAGACAAGGTAGGAAGATCATCAGGGGGGTAGTGTTAGGTTTATTTAAGGGGGGTTTGGGTTAGATTAGGGGTATGTGGGTGGTGGGTTGTAATGTTGGGGGGGGGGTATTGTATGTTTTTTTTTACAGGCAAAAGAGCTGAAATTCTTGGGGCATGCCCCGCAAAGGGCCCTGTTCAGGGCTGGTAAGGTAAAAGAGCTTGTAATATTTGTATTTTAGAATAGTGTAGGGAATTTTTTATTTTGGGGGGCTTTGTTATTTTATTAGGGGGCTTAGAGTAGGTGTAATTAGTTTAAAATTGTTGTAATATTTTTCTTATGTTTGTAAATATTTTATTATTTTCTGTAACTTAGTTCTTTTTTATTTTTTGTACTTTAGATAGTTTATTTAATTTTATTTATTTGTAGCAATTGTGTTTAATTAATTTATTGATAGTGTAGTGTTAGGTTAATTGTAGGTAATTGTAGGTAGTTTATTTAATTATTTTATTGATAGGGTAGTGTTAGGTTTAATTATATCTTAGGTTAGGATTTATTTTACAGGTAAATTTGTAATTATTTTAACTAGGTAACTATTAAATAGTTCTTAACTATTTAATAGCTATTGTACCTGGTTAAAATAATTACAAAGTTGCCTGTAAAATAAATATTAATCCTAAAATAGCTATAATATAATTATAATTTATATTGTAGCTATATTAGGATGTATTTTACAGGTAAGTATTTAGCTTTAAATAGGAATTATTTATTTAATAAGAGTTAATTTATTTCGTTAGATAAAAATTATATTTAACTTAGGGGGGTGTTAGTGTTAGGGTTAGACTTAGCTTTAGGGGTTAATACATTTATTAGAATAGCGGTGAGCTCCGGTCGGCAGATTAGGGGTTAATAATTGAAGGTAGGTGTCGGCGATGTTAGGGAGGGCAGATTAGGGGTTAATACTATTTATGATAGGGTTAGTGAGGCGGATTAGGGGTTAATAACTTTATTATAGTAGCGCTCAGGTCCACTCGGCAGATTAGGGGTTAATAAGTGTAGGTAGGTGTCGGCGACGTTGTGGGGGGCAGATTAGGGGTTAATAAATATAACATAGGGGTCGGCGATGTTAGGGGTAGCAGATTAGGGGTACATAGGGATAACGTAGGTGGCGGCGATTTGCGGTCGGAAGATTAGGGGTTAATTATTTTAAGTAGCTTGCGGCGACGTTGTGGGGGGCAAGTTAGGGGTTAATAGATATAATACAGGGGTCGGCGGTGTTAGGGGCAGCAGATTAGGGGTACATAAGTATAACGTAGGTGGCGGTCGGCAGATTAGGGGTTAAAAATTTGAATCGAGTGGCGGCGATGTGGGGGGACCTCGGTTTAGGGGTACATAGGTAGTTTATGGGTGTTAGTGTACTTTAGGGTACAGTAGTTAAGAGCTTTATAAACCGGCGTTAGCCAGAAAGCTCTTAACTCCTGCTATTTTCAGGCGGCTGGAATCTTGTCGTTAGAGCTCTAACGCTCACTGCAGAAACGACTCTAAATACCAGCGTTAGAAAGATCCCATTGAAAAGATAGGCTACGCAAATGGCGTAGGGGGATCTGCGGTATGGAAAAGTCGCGGCTGAAAAGTGAGCGTTAGACCCTTTAATCACTGACTCCAAATACCAGCGGGCGCCCAAAACCAGCGTTAGGAGCCTCTAACGCTGGTTTTGACGGCTACCGCCGAACTCTAAATCTAGGCCTTAGAGAACTACACATGCTTTACTGATCTCACAAGCAAGCTTAATGTAACAAGCTAAGAGTATACAATTTAAAGGTAATAACAGTCACATGATCCTAATTAGCAAAGTTCATAAATTAAAGCAGGATCAAACAATGCAGATGACACCTTTTTTTATCAAAATGAAAGACAAAGAAGAGAAAGTTTTTAAGGTAATTCACACATACCAAAGATTTAAGATTTGTAGGGGCAAAAGGCAGCTATATTGTATTATGCAGGGTTAAAATGGATTCTGTCCTTTCATACATACCTGGGGAGAGAGGAGAGAGAGAGCGTTGTAAGCAGGGTTTCAAATATGTTCCAGATAGGTTCCAATTATATTCCAATCGCTGTTCTGTATATTTCGTTATCCATATATAATAATAACTTCCTTGTTTTAACTCCCTACACTTATGAACTAACACACTTAGAGAACTACACATGCTGCACTGATGTCACCAGCAAGAGTTCAGTTCTGATTCATGGTAGATTAGAAGTTATACAATTAACGGTTAGGACATGCTATGAAAAGTAGGAAATCCAGAAAGGAGAAAGCTCAGTGTAACTGCTAGTGAAATGCTAAACTAACTCAAACTACTAAGCACATGAAAGTGGGTGCGTCCAGGATATAAAGGTAGTGTGTGGGGAGGGCTTGAGGAGGTGAGAGAGATCCTGACATCACCTGTACATTACTTTTATTATTTTCTTACAAAAGGAATTTTATTTTCTTTATATACAGTATATCTATATCTATATACACACAGTATAAATTTATATAAGCAGGTGTGAAAAGTAAACATGCTTTAAAAATATAAATGTTACTGAAATGCAAAGTGAGTGAATAGAAGAATATTAAATCAATATTTAGCGTGACCACCTTTTGCCTTTAAAACAGCATAAATTTTTCTAATTACACTTGCGCACAGTTTTTTAAGGAACTTGGAAGGTAGGATATTCCAAAGATCTTGGTGAACTAACATTGGGGCCTAGTTATCAAGCCGTCAACCTCAAATACGCTGGAATTCCGCAGCGTATTTGTGGCGAGGCTGATTCGCCTTAGTTATCAAAGGCTCGAGACCGGCAAAAGTAGAATTTTGTGACGTAAGCATCGATCCGCCGGACTCAGTCCGACACAGATCGATTCTTACGTCATTCCAGATGTTCCGCACACAAGTGCGGCACATTCTCACTACTTTTGCTAGCTATCAAAAAACTAGCAGGTACGCTCGGCACTTTTACGGCCCAGCGTACCTGGTTTTCAATCCGCCACCCCTGGAGGCGGCGGATCCCATAGGAATCAATGGGAGTCTGACCATAGCGAAAGTACAAGTTCGCTGCTGACAGACATCCCATTGATTTCTATGGGAGATGTCTGCACCTAACACCCTAACATGTACCCCGAGTCTAAACACCACTAATCTGTCCCCCCCTACACCGCTGCAACTAAATAAAGTTATTCCCCCCTAAACCGCCGCTCCCGGAGCCCACCGCAAGCTACTCTATACATATTAACCCCTAAACCGCTGCTCCCGGAGCCCACCGCAACTATAATAAATGTATTAACCCCTAAACCGCCGCTCCCTGAACCCGCCGCAACCTATATTAAATGTATTAACCCCTATCCTGCCCCCCCTACACCGTCGCCACCTATAATAAATTTATTAACCCCTAATCTGCCCCCCCTACACCGTCGCCACCTATAATAAATTTATTAACCCCTATCCTGCCCCCCACTACGCCGCCGCCACTGTCATAAAATTATTAACCCCTAAACCTAAGTCTAACCCTAACCCTAACGCCCCCCTAACTTAAATATTAATTAAATAAATCTAAATAAATTAACTCTTATTAAGTAAATGAATCCTATTTAAAACTAAATACTTACCTTTAAAATAAACCCTAATATAGCTACAATATAAATAATAATTATATTCTAGCTATCTTAGGATTTATATTTATTTTACAGGTACCTTTCAATTTATTTTAACCATGTACAATAACTATTAAATAGTTATTAACTATTTAATAGCTTACCTAGCTAAAATAAAGAGAAATGTACCTGTGAAATAAATCCTAACCTAAGTTACAATTACACCTAACACTACACTATACTTTAATAAATTATTCCTATTTAAAAATAAATACCTACCTGTAAAATAAACCCTAAGATAGCTACAATATAATTAATAATTATATTATAGCTATCTTAGGATTTATATTTATTTTACAGGTAACTTTGTATTTATTTTAGCTAGTTAGAATAGTTATTAAATAGTTATTAACTATTTAATAACTACATAGCTAAAAGAAATACAAAATTACCTGTAAAATAAATCCTAACTTAAGTTACAATTAAACCTAATACTACACTATCATTAAATTAATTAAATAAATTACCTACAAATAACTACAATTAAATACAATTACATAAACTAACTAAAGTACAGAAAAGTACAAAAAATAAAAACCCACCACCCACATACCCCTAATCTAACCCAAACCCCCCTTACAAAAACCTAACACTAATCCCCTGAAGATCATCCTACCTTGAGTCGTCTTCACTCAGCCGAGCCACCGATGGAACTGAAGAGGACATCCGGAGCGGAAGAAGTTAATCCTCCAAGCGGCGCTGAAGAAATCTTCCATCCGATGAAGTCATCATCCAAGCGGCGCTGAAGAAAAGTCTTCGATCCGTCCGATGTCATCTTCAAAGAGGCGCTGAAGAGGTCTTCTATCCGGGCGAAGTCATCTTCCAAGCCGGGTCTTGAATCTTCCTTCCACCGACGCGGAACCACCTTCTTCACCGACGGACTACGACGAATGACGGCTCCTTTAAGGGACGTCATCCAAGATGGCGACCCCTCAATTCCGATTGGCTGATAGGATTCTATCAGCCAATCGGAATTAAGGTAGGAAAAATCTGATTGGCTGATGGAATCAGCCAATCAGATTGAGCTCGCATTCTATTGGCTGTTCCGATCAGCCAATAGAATGCGAGCTCAATCTGATTGGCTGATTGGATCAGCCAATCGGATTGAACTTGAATCTGATTGGCTGATTCCATCAGCCAATCAGATTTTCCTACCTTAATTCCGATTGGCTGATAGAATCCTTTCAGCCAATCGGAATTGAGGGGACGCCATCTTGGATGACGTCCCTTAAAGGAGCCGTCATTCGTCGTAGTCCGTCGGTGAAGAAGGTGGTTCCGCGTCGGCGGAAGGAAGATTCAAGACCCGGCTTGGAAGATGACTTCGCCCGGATAGAAGACCTCTTCAGCGCCTCTTTGAAGATGACATCGGACGGATCGAAGACTTTTCTTCAGCGCCGCCTGGATGATGACTTCATCGGATGGAAGATTTCTTCAGCGCCGCTTGGAGGATTAACTTCTTCCGCTCCGGATGGCCTCTTCAGTTCCATCGGTGGCTCGGCTGAGTGAAGACGACTCAAGGTAGGATGATCTTCAGGGGATTAGTGTTAGGTTTTTGTAAGGGGGGTTTGGGTTAGATTAGGGGTATGTGGGTGGTGGGTTTTAATGTTGGGGGGGTTGTATTTTTCTTTTACAGACAAAAGAGCTGTTTTCTTTGGGGCATGCCCCCACAAATGGCCCTTTTAAGGGCTGGTAAGGTAAAAGAGCTTTGAAATTTATTTAATTTAGAATAGGGTAGGGCATTTTTTTATTTTGGGGGGGTTTGTTATTTTATTAGGGGGCTTAGATTAGGTGTAAGTAGCTTAAAATTGTTGTAATATTTGTAACATGTTTGTAACTTATTTTTTTATTTTTTGTAACTTAGCTTTTTTTATTTTTTGTACTTTAGTTAGTTTATGTAATTGTATTTAATTGTAGTTATTTGTAGTTAATTTATTTAATTAATTTAATGATAGTGTAGTATTAGGTTTAATTGTAACTTAAGTTATGATTTATTTTACAGGTAATTTTATATTTCTTTTAGCTATGTAGTTATTAAATAGTTAATAACTATTTAATAACTATTCTAACTAGCTAAAATAAATACAAAGTTACCTGTAAAATAAATATAAATCCTAAGATAGCTATAATATAATTATTAATTACATTGTAGCTATCTTAGGGTTTATTTTACAGGTAAGTATTTATTTTTAAATAGGAATAATTTATTAAAGTATAGTGTAGTGTTAGGTGTAATTGTAACTTAGGTTAGGATTTATTTCACAGGTACATTTCTCTTTATTTTAGCTAGGTAAGCTATTAAATAGTTAATAACTATTTAATAGTTATTGTACATGGTTAAAATAAATTGAAAGGTACCTGTAAAATAAATATAAATCCTAAGATAGCTAGAATATAATTATTATTTATATTGTAGCTATATTAGGGTTTATTTTAAAGGTAAGTATTTAGTTTTAAATAGGATTCATTTACTTAATAAGAGTTAATTTATTTAGATTTATTTAATTAATATTTAAGTTAGGGGGCGTTAGGGTTAGGGTTAGACTTAGGTTTAGGGGTTAATAATTTTATTACAGTGGCGGCGGCGTAGTGGGGGGCAGGATAGGGGTTAATAAATTTATTATAGGTGGCGACGGTGTAGGGGGGCAGATTAGGGGTTAATAAATTTATTATAGGTGGTGACGGTGTAGGGGGGGCAGGATAGGGGTTAATAGGTTTAATATAGGTTCGCAGCGGGTTCATGGAGCGGCGGTTTAGGGGTTAAACTATTTATTTAGTTGCGGAGAGGTGCGGGATCAGCAGGATAGGGGTTAATAATTTTATTATAGAGGGCGACGGTATGGGGGGGGCAGGATAGGGGTTACTAGGTATACTGTAGGTGGTAGCGGTGTCCGGGAGCGGCGGTTTAGGGGTTAATACATTTATAAGAGTTGCGGCGGGGTCTAGGAGCGGCGGTTTAGGGGTTAATACATTTATAAGAGTTGCGGCGGGGTCTAGGAGCGGCGGTTTAGGGGTTAATACATTTATAAGAGTTGCGGCAGGGTCTAGGAGCGGCGGTTTAGGGGTTAGTAACTTTATTGAGTTGCGGGAGGCTCCGGGGGCGCCGTTATAGGGATAGAAGAGTGTAGTTTAGTGTGAGTGCTTAGTGACAGGCTAGCAATAAAGCTGGGAAAAAGCCGAAGGGCAGCGAGATCGGATGAGTGATAACTGTCACAGTCCGCTGCTCATCGCCCCGCGGCTTTTTGACAGCTTTATTTGATAACTTAGGCGTATTTTTTCAGGTCCGCGGCGGCGAAGGTAGGCAAGCTTAGGCGGGCGTATTGGGCCGGCGAAGCAAGAAAAGTAGACGGCTTGATAACTACCCCCCCATAGCTCTTCTGTGGATTTACACAGCCTCAGTTGCTTCTATAATCCCAGGCAGACTTGATGATAAGGACTCATTGTTCTTCTTTACGCTGAATATAGTTCTTAATGACTTTGGCTGTATGTTTGGGGTTGTTGTCATTCTGCAGAATACATTTGGGGCTAATCAGATGCCTCCCTCAAGGTTATTGCATGATGTAAAAGTATCTGCCAGTACTTATCAGCATTGAGGAGACCATTAATTCTGACCAAATCCCCAACTCAATTTTCAGAAAAGCAGCCTAAAACTTGCAAGAAATCTCGTCCACATCGCTGTTGCTTGCAGATACTCATTCTTGTACCACTCTCCAGCCCTTCTGTGAACAAACTGCCTTCTGCTACAGCCAAATATTTCAAATGTTGACTCATCAGACCAGAGCACCTGTTGCCAATTTTCTGTTCCCCAGATCCTGTGTTTTCTTGCATAGTTGAGTCGCTTGGCCTTGTTTCCATATAGGAGGCGTGGCTTTATGGCTGCAAGTCTTCCATGAAGACCACTTCTGACCAGACTTGTCCAGACAGTAGATGGGTATAGCAGGGTTCCACTGGTTTCTGCCAATTATAAGCTTATAACAATGCTGGAAAATTTCTGATTGCAAAGGGAAGTAAGCATGATACTTCTTTCATCTGCTGTACTAAGTTTCCTTGGCCAACCACTGTGTCTACGGTCCTCAATGTTGAATGTTTCTTTGTGCTTTTTCAGAAGAGCTCGGACAGCACATCTGGAAACCTCTGTCTGCCTTGAGAATTCTGCCTGGGAGAGACCATGCTGATACGGTATAACTACCTTGGGTTTTGTTGGTGCACTCAGTCTTGCCATGGTGTATGGCTTTTGACATTAAACTGTTTTCAGGAATCTCATCTTTTTTAGCAGAGTTTGGCTGCTCCTTACACAGTTTTATTTCTCCTACACCACTGTTTTAGTTAATGATTGTATTTCAACCTACATATTCAATTGATGATCATTAAACTTTGTTGTGTATTATTGTATATTTAAGGCATTCTTATGTTACAGCATTTTCCCACACATGTATGGTAATGTGTGTGTGTGTGTGTATATATATATATATATATATATATATATATATATACAGTCATGGCCAAAAATATTGGCACCCCTGCATTTCTGTCAGATAATGTTTATGTTTAGGTATTTTGCTTGTATTGGTATGACACAAAAAAGTGGAGAAAAAAAGTCAAATCTGAAACAATCCACCCAAAACTCTAAAAATGGACTGGACAAAATTATTGGCACCTTCTTAAATTTGTAAGAAATAATTGCATTCCAAGTTTGTGATGCTCCTGTAATGTACAATTAACCATTGCTGACAATATAGAAATCACACCGGGAACCAGTTAAAATGGTGAAAATTTTACTCAACCTTTCGGTTGTGTGTCTGTTTGCCACACTGAGCATGGAGAAGAGAAAGAGCAGCAAAGAAGTGTCTAACTGCCGATACACGCTTGCTTGAAAGGCGAGTCTCCCAATGATGACGTCACCCGCCGGTGCTATTGCGACTACTCCATCCATGCTCCAAATCAAAGAAGAACAACATCAAACAGCACCCAGCTCAAGACAGTCACAAAGCAGGATATTCGTAAAAGAAATACTTTAATGGCAAAATCCACATGTTTCATATACTACATACTGCACTTTCTCATTGAGAAAGTGTAGCATGTAATATACAAAACATGTTTGATCTGAACTTTTGTTATGGAGAGTGTATTTCCATGTTGATTTTGCCATTAAAATATTGCTTTTAAGAATATCCTGCATTGTGACTGTCTGGAGCCGGGTGCTGTTTGATGTTGTTCTTCATTGATATTTATTACAAGGCTTAATCATAATAATATCTAATATTATCTGGCTGCAATACATTTATTTCAATCTTTTTAATTCTTTCAAGTTATTCCACAGTTCAATCAACTCAATATACAAAGCATGCAAATTATGGTTAATAGTATTATTACCTTATTACTACAGTAATCACCTATAAATCAGAGGGGATGTGAAAAAAGAGTGTTTAACAAACAGAAAACTGCTTTCCTGTCCGAGCATACCTCTTCTCAGTGTCAGCTGGAGTGCCGTTGTTTCAGAATAAAACAAGCTGTAAACAATGGCTGAGAGGCCCCATCTCATCACAAACCATTTCTAGAGCACTGGGCATAAACACAGTGTTCAAACAAAGGCCTGGGGTGATTAGATTAGACCTAGTAGCTGAACTCTCTCTAGTACTTTAATCAGATTCTACAAAACAAACAACTATAAAAAGGGCCTAATTGATCTTCTAGGCCTCCTTAAAGTTATGTTATGCCTTACTGCAGCAAGAACAGAAATCACTCTCCTAGCCAAGTGCCTGTTATGACAGAAGGAATTCTCTCATTCAAATGTCTTATGTCTTATAATCCACTAATAAAATAGAAGTAGAAAACAGCACCACACTTCCTGCACGGAGAAGGCTTACCAAGCCTGCTGCAACAAAAATTGTCCAAACCTCCAGTGGATAAAATTAAAAGGACCTTTATTCCATTAGAATATACAGGGTCCAACAACTTCACAAGCAACATGTCGGGCTTAGTGCTAGCCTTTATATAGCATGAATAAGGGCTAGCACTAAGCCTAAAATGTTGCTTGTGTATTTGTTGGACCCTGCATATGCTAATGGAATAAAGGTCCTTTTAATTTTATCTGCTGGAGGTTTGGACAATTTTCATAATCCACTAAATCCGAGATGGAGAAAGGGCTCTATAATAGCCCCATCCGCATCACAATAATTTTTTTTTTTAGAGGGGCACTCTTCCATCTAGCATTAATGAGGGAGATATAGAGCCCCATTGCCCTCTGGGCAAACAGTGCTTTCCGTGCTGATGTAGGTTTTTGCCACCTAGAGAGATATGAAGGGTCTCTTGTTCTTGTATGTGGTCTGGGGACTGAAATATGGGCTTTTAAAGAACTTCTATTATAAAATGGGCTCTTAAAGAACTTCTATCAGAAACAGACTCTGTCAGAGAAATCAGAAACTAGAAGGGATTTTTCCACCACCAGAATATTATTATGCCCCAGTGTGGTGACATCACTGAGTGATCCAGCAAGAGCTGTGTAGGGGTCTCCAGGATCTTAACTGGAAATGGATACCCCAGAAGAATGTCACATTGTCTCCCTTTTAGCACTCAAGGGGTTAAAGTGGGGAAGAATTAGGGTTTAAAGGACCATGGTATAATAGTTGGTGCCAGAAGTGAAAAATCCACTATCATAGCAAAATCTCAGCTTCTGGGATATTCATGTATTTGCTGTCTGATTTTGCTGGGCTCACCCAGGAAAATCCTTAAAATTTGGTCTCTAAAAGGAAAATGGCTAAGCTTGTTCAAGCTGAAAAAGACTACAAATCATCAACATCTGGCAATTATAAAAAAAATGTCATTACTTGCTGATTGTGTTCAAAGTTCTAAATATTCATTTCTTAAACTCTGCTAGACAGATGTGGAAAATAGATCTCTTTCATTAAAAATGTAATTAGAAAACTGACGTCCCTTAACATTTGCTTTTATATTTTAATACAAGTCCCAATGTTCGAAAATGTTTCCAATCAATAAGTAGACTTTCTTCTTTACATGTCCCTTAGATACCACAAACCATAACAAAACTACTTATGTTTTTTTTTTAGTTTTGCATGTTAGTTTCAAGAGCACCATCTGCTGAGCTTGAAAACATCAAAACTGGAAATAAAACAGTAACTAATCTAATTATGTAGATTATCCCAACTTTGTGGCGGAATAATCATGATTTTACTTAAGACACAGAGATGAATATTTTGCATCAATTTTCTTGTAGAATTTTAAAGTCTAACAGTATAACTTTTAAATTATTAAAGGTTATTCCATAGAGGGGAAACATTTTGGAATTGTAGTCTATGGATTTGACATCTAAAACTGTAATGAAAGACAAAAGATGGAATAGGTTAATTTAGCTGAAAGTAGTTTTAAGAATACTTCTTTGAGAGTCATTATCTGAAAAGCAAGAGAACCAAATCGATGTCCCATTAAGAGGAAACATAAGTGTTTGGAGGGGTCTTTTTAGCCTTATGAATTGATTTATTCTTCAGAATGAAAATGATAACCATACAGAAAGATTATTAATAAAAATTTGCCTAGCCAAGAAAGCAGAGTGCAAAAGAGTAAAGTTATATGTGCTGAAATGGGCTTTAAATCTTATAGTCTGTAAAGATAGCGAAGGGTGACCAGATATCCAGTTTTTAACTCTCTGTTCCAATTTTTCTAAATATTTGAAGGGTCGCCAAAATGTCACATTGTTTTGAAAGTCACAAAGTGGGAAATTCAGAGGTTACAAAAGGGTAATACTAGTGTAATGTCAAAGATACTATGTTGTAGTATGCAATAATTTAAATGAATCACAACTGCTGAGATCATAGGATTTGTAGCAAGGTTTAAACTGGATAATAACATGAATTACTAAAAGAAGTAATGTCAGAATCCGAGTATAAACTTAGCAATTTGTTATAAGGATAAATAGCATTAGATATTTCTATAGCTGTCTCGAGTGAATGAATACTGGAGGAACAACAGAAAAACCGTGTCTATAACCAGAGAAAAAAATGAAACAGTGTTAACACAACAAAAAATAGCTACTATGTCAAAATAGACCTCACCCACAATATATCAGAAATTATGAGTAAATTTGGGTAGGAGATATTGTATCAAAGGTAGCAGCTTGTAAAAAGGCATGCGGTTACTGAATGTACCTGGAAGGTAAAACAAAGTTTTAGAGAGTTGAAGAGAAATCTCACAGCTTGAAGCGGAGAAGCGGTTGCAGCGCTGGTGCCGAACAGGTTGGCGTGTGACGTCACAGCTCCACGATGCAGGGCGGAAGATTCAGCTGAATGGAGCAAGCTGACAGCAACGGCTGGACAAAGAGTCAATCCGGTATCAAGAGAGGAAGGCTAGTTTCAGCAGGAGGAGTTGGTGAATGCGGAATGGTAGATATTTGGATAAAATCCCAAGAGGTAACAAAATACTAGAGCTCTGTTTGAATCACACTATGGTTAGTGGAAAGCAATAACAAGCAAAGTGGAGAGGGGGGAGGAGGCTTAAATAGCGTAGCAGGTGAATTGATCAGACAATTAAAGGCATATTCTCAGTAAAAGTAACAGGTTGTTCTTAGGCAATATGTAATCGTGACAGGATGCTCCCCCAAATGAGCCACTCAGTGGATCAGGGATGAGGACGATCCGGATTCCGCTGATGGAAGCGCGAGATGAGTCTGGGGGCAGAAATATTAACAGCTGGCTCCCAAGAGTCATGTTCTGAAGTATAGCCTTTCCAACTTATCAGATACTGTAAGTTACCCCGGTGCATTCTAGAGTCAAGTATGGATTTAACCTCATATTCAATGTTGGGATCAATGGAAACAGGAGGTATATATTGGCGTGAAGTGACATCTCGTACAGATCGGTAGGGTTTCAGTAGGGAAACATGGAAGGTAGGGTGTATTTTCAGAGTGCTGGGTAACTGTAAATGAACTGCATTCTCATTTATGATTTTGATTATCTGAAAAGGACCAATGAATAATGGTGAAAGTTTCTTGCTAGGAGTATTAAGATGCAAGTTTTTGGTTGACAGCCAAACTAGATCTCCAAGGGAGTACTGTGGTGGAGCCATCCTTCTTAAGTCGTAATAATGTTTCTGTTTGGTTTTAGCTTGTTCAATAGCGGTGCTGACTTTTGCAAAATTAGAAGTGATGGAACTTGTTAGATCACCGATATATGGTAGTGAACTGATTTGGGGTAGTAGTTGAAATGTTGGATGGAATCCATAGTTAATGAAGAATGGAGTCTGGTTGGTTGTGGAATGTACTGTGTTGTTGAAGGTAAATTCGGCATAGGGCAGGTGTTGAGACCAAGAGTGTTGGTCGGAATGACAGTAAGACCTTAGGAATTGTTCAATGCTTTGGTTAGACCTTTCAGTCTGACCATTAGTCTGAGGGTGATAAGAGGTTGAAAGTCTTTTGTCAATACTGAAAATCTTGCAAAATTCCGTCCAGAGAGAACTAGTAAACTGCGAGCCACGGTCTGTTAAGATCCGTCGAGGGAGACCGTGAAGTCTGAAGACGTGTAGTAGGAGCAAATGTATAGTTTCGGCAGCAGTAGGTAGCTTGTGGTAGGGTATGAGATGTATCATCTTACTGAACAAGTCAACCACGACAAGGATAGTAGTATTATTGGAGGATATGGGGAGATCAACGACATAATCCAAGGCTATGTCTGCCCAAGGTCGTGTTGGAGTGGGTAAAGGCATGAGTAATCCATAGGGCCTATGTTTTGATCTTTTAGTGGTAGCGCACACTGAACAGGTGTTAATGTACTTCGTTATGTCGGTATTCATATCAGGCCACCAATAGCTCCTTTTAATAAGCTCCTGTGCCTTGTGGATTCCGGTGTGTCCAGCGAATAAGGATTCATGAGCTGAATGTAATATCAAATCTCTGATAGAAGGGGGTACATATAACTTCTCATCAAAGTAATAAAGGGAATCCTGTTTCATTTGTAACCGTTGAAGAGGCTTAGTTTGATCTTTATGTTGTTCATCTCTTAGGAATGGAATAGAATCAATGAGAAACAACAGGTATTTGTTCTCGGGAATTACAGATTCTTTTGGAAGAGAGAGATCCGAAGGAGTAGGCAGGCGTGACAGAGCGTCTGCCTTCTTGTTCTTAGTAGCCGGTCTGTAAGTGATAAGGAAATCAAATCTGGAGAAATACAGATTCCAACGAACATGTCGTGCAGTGAGGGTTTTAGTACATTTTAGGTACTGTAAATTCCTATGATCAGTATACACTATGGTTGGATATGTCACTCCCTCAAGGAGATGACGCCACTGTTCAAAAGCAACCTTGATAGCCAGTAACTCTTTATCACCCACAGGGTAGTGCAACTCAGGAGCCATCAAACATCTTGAATAAAAAGCTACGGGATGTAGAGGTTTTTTTAGGTGTTCTCTTTGTGAAAGAACAGCTCCAATAGCATAATCGGAGGCATCGATCTCCAATACGTATTGGAGTTGGTTATTTGGGTAGCGTAATATAGGTGCAGAGGTGAATTTTTGTTTTAGGAGATCGAAAGCCTTTTGGGATTCTGCAGTCCAGAGGAACTTAATGTTTGATTTTGTGAGGTTGGTAAGTGGTTTGGCAATTGCTGCGAAATTGTTTATAAATTTTCGGTAAAAATTTGCCAAGCCTAGAAAGCTTTGTACCTGTTTCTTATTACTTGGCTCTGGCCACTGTCGAATGGTAGTGATTTTAGAGTCGTCCATCTGTATGCCAAATTCCGAAATCTGATAACCAAGAAAGGTGATCTGTTTTGTATGAAATATACATTTCTCGGCTTTAGCATATAAAGAATGTGAGCGTAAGCGTGATAATACCTGTCTGACGTGTTTTGTGTGTTCTTCTAGTGTTTTTGAATAGATCAAAATATCGTCAAGATAGATCACAATATAGGTGTCAAGAATATCTTTAAAGATATCGTTAATAAAGTGTTGGAAGGTTGCCGGGGCGTTGCAGAGACCGAATGGCATGACGGTGTATTCGTACAAGCCATAGCGAGTACGGAACGCCGTCAGCCATTCGTCTCCAGCCCTCATACGAACGAGATTATACGCACCTCGCAGGTCAAGTTTAGTGAAGACCTTGGCACCTTCCAAACGCTCAATTAGCTCTGGGATAAGGGGCAAAGGATACCGGTTTTTAACAGTAACCTTGTTCAGCTGCCGGTAGTCCACTATGGGTCTTAAACTGCCATCTTTATTTTTTACAAAAAACATACCGGCAGCAGCGGGGGAAGTAGATGGTCTGATGAATCCCTTCTCTAGATTTTCCTCAATATATGATTTTAAGTGTTCCAGTTCAGGTTTGGACAACGGGAACACATGACCACAGGGTATGACTGCACCTGGAAGTAAATCAATAGGGCAGTCATAGATACGATGCGGCGGTAGGTTTTGGGATTCTTTTTTACTGAAAACATCAATAAAGTCGGCATAAACATTAGGTATCTCTATATCAGTGGAGATTTGAGGTGGTTGTAAAAGCAGAGTAGGGTAGCAAGTGGATAAGCAGTAATCAGAATTAAGCTGTACAGTGAGATTGGACCATGATATCAGAGGGTTATGTAATTTTAACCATTGTAGGCCTAGAATAAGAGGGAAGACGGGGGATGTAATGACATCAAAGGAAATGTACTCCCTATGGTGGTCTGGTGTGGATAGGAGTAGTGGTATTGTTTCGTAAATTACCGGTCCAGAGGACAAAACCTCCCCATCAATTCCCCTTAAAGGTACAGGAGCCTTTTTTTTTATAAGTGGAATTTTATTTTTTGTGGCAAAACACACATCAATGTAAGAGGCAGAAGCACCAGAGTCAATTATCCCTGAAACGTTCACTCGAAGTTGATCCCACTGCAAGAGAAGGCATAGGTTACAGTAGCTTGCAGAGTTTGATACAGCGTTTAAGGAATAAAAAGGATGGGAGTTCTTACCCTTATTCTGTTTTTGGAGAATGGGACAGGCTTTGACAGTATGCTCTTCTGATGCACAGTACATGCATAAATTCTGGGAGCGCCTTCTTAACTTTTCTTGGTTGCTTAAAGGGCCTTTAAGAAAACAGATTTCCATAGGTTCAGTGGTGTTTTTAACATGAGAGTGTGTAGGTAAAGAAGGGTTTTGTTTCTTATGTGTTGACTCATGATAAACTTTCTCGTGTTGTCTCTCCCTAAGCCTTCTGTCAATACTGATACTGAGATTAATTAGTTCCTCCAAAGTGTGAGGAATTTCAATGCGAGAGAGTTCGTCTTTAATAGATTCTGACAAACCCAATCTAAACTGTTTTTTTAGCGACAAATTATTCCATTGGGTGTCAGTAGCTAGCCTCTTAAAGTCTGCAATATAATCTTCTACATCCCTTCTTTTCTGCTTAAGAGAGCACATGGCAGTTTCAGCGGTTAGTTGTTTGTAAGGGTCGTCATAAAGCTGACCAAGGGTAGAAAAGAAGGAATCTAGAGAGTTAAGTATATCATCGTTTGTCTCCAGGAAGGAATTAGCCCAGCTTCTGGGTTCTGCTCTTAAATAGGAAATGGTAGTCATCACCTTAACTCTGTCAGTGGGATATGTGTATGGTTTTAATGCAAATAGCAAAAGGCAAGAGTTTTTAAAATCTCTAAATTGTTTTCTATCCCCTGAGAATATGTCTGGGAGACTAACTTGTGGTTCCTGAAAACGAGTTCTACTATCTACAAAGTCTTTAATATAAGTTTTCAGTCCCTGGTTTTCTTGTTTGAGGGTATTGAGGCTATCAGTTAAAGCATCCACTTTTTGAGAGAGAGTTTGTATCTGATTAGACATCTCAGCTGGATCCATGTTTTAGGGCTTGTTATTCTGTAATGTCAAAGATACTATGTTGTAGTATGCAATAATTTAAATGAATCACAACTGCTGAGATCATAGGATTTGTAGCAAGGTTTAAACTGGATAATAACATGAATTACTAAAAGAAGTAATGTCAGAATCCGAGTATAAACTTAGCAATTTGTTATAAGGATAAATAGCATTAGATATTTCTATAGCTGTCTCGAGTGAATGAATACTGGAGGAACAACAGAAAAACCGTGTCTATAACCAGAGAAAAAAATGAAACAGTGTTAACACAACAAAAAATAGCTACTATGTCAAAATAGACCTCACCCACAATATATCAGAAATTATGAGTAAATTTGGGTAGGAGATATTGTATCAAAGGTAGCAGCTTGTTAAAAGGCATGCGGTTACTGAATGTACCTGGAAGGTAAAACAAAGTTTTAGAGAGTTGAAGAGAAATCTCACAGCTTGAAGCGGAGAAGCGGTTGCAGCGCTGGTGCCGAACAGGTTGGCGTGTGACGTCACAGCTCCACGATGCAGGGCGGAAGATTCAGCTGAATGGAGCAAGCTGACAGCAACGGCTGGACAAAGAGTCAATCCGGTATCAAGAGAGGAAGGCTAGTTTCAGCAGGAGGAGTTGGTGAATCCGGAATGGTAGATATTTGGATAAAATCCCAAGAGGTAACAAAATACTAGAGCTCTGTTTGAATCACACTATGGTTAGTGGAAAGCAATAACAAGCAAAGTGGAGAGGGGGGAGGAGGCTTAAATAGTGTAGCAGGTGAATTAATCAGACAATTAAAGGCATATTCTCAGTAAAAGTAACAGGTTGTTCTTAGGCAATATGTAATCGTGACTACTAGAGTGTTAAAAAACAAATGGGTCCGGTTCCTGTATTTTGAGCCCTGAAGGGTCCACAAAACTGCTCTCTGTCTGCGGCCCATCTATGAACTACAGCTCCCAGAATTGAAAAGCAAAATGAGAGCTTTTGCCTGATGGGAGTAGGGGAAGTAATATGCAAAGGCTCAGGGGCGTATTAAGGCATAGGCTAACAAGGCCCATGCCTAGGGTGGCAAATTTTTGGGGGCTGCACTTTTTGGAGACACTCACATCAACATTCTATCTACGGACTAAAAACCACAAGGATGTGTGACATCATAGCAGAGCATCCAGCAGTGGATGCCGCTCACGCTTAGAGCAGATGGAAAAAACTGTCCACGCTAATGCATGAGGCTATGGAAGAACTGCTTGAGTCGGCATATGGAGTAAGTAGTCGGTTTATTGAACAGATCCACACTATTTGGGAACTTTATTGCTGGCATTAGCCTTTATTTTCATACCGCCATACTGCCCAGCAAACTTATGTGGCTCTATTTATAAAGCAACATGCTGGTAACTGTAGATGCTACGGAGAAGCTATATATTTTCATGTACTCCCCTTGCAGACAATAGACGCTTGGCCAGGGGTATAATTGGTGCATGCACAGTAGCGCCTCTCTCTCCAGCTTGTGTGTCCGCTTTAAAGGATTGCGTGGTGTCACTGGTGTGGCATGGTGGAATGTATTATCCCCACAAGATTTGCAAGTGAGGCCCCACTGTGATTCAGTCTTTTACTGCCGCTATACTGCAGTGCTGATTTACATTGTTGATGCGCTGGCTGACATAAAGGTATCCTTTTAGCAGTTAATAAATCAGGGGAGCCATGCATTTTATTAACTGCTATGGTGTACAACGTTTTAAGAACTGGAAGTGGATTTGTGTACTATTTAGCATTTTGTGTGTCTGCTTTAAGAGGATTGTCACATGTAGGGATCTACACGTAACAAAAGTTCAGGTGACATAATTTTACAGGAGTCGGCAGCTAAATAGTTTACAATAGCTGTGTGCAGCACCACGTCCTGACACAGATACTGACACAGAGAGAGAGAAATAAACAAAAACAAACAATAGCTTATCTGGCCGTACACACTTAATAGACTATACTAAAAAAACATTCCTTATATCTCCTCCACAACTGCTTCAAAGATTTACAAATATTTTTTTTTCAAACTGCTCTAATAAATGTTTTACAGCTTTAAAAGCTCCCTGCAATTAAATGTGTACCGGCATATACCAAAAAATGTTATGGGCAAAAAAGGCTTAAAACCTGAGTGGGGGGGGGGGGGTTTAGGGGGGCAGCAGAATTTTGAGTGCCTAGGGCAGCACAAAACCTAAATACGCCACTGCAAAGGCTACTGGAGATAGAGAAAGTATGTGCAGCTCCTAGGGACAGACAGAAGATGGTGATGTTGGAGAACAGAGTGAACTATGCTTTGGGGGAACAGAGAGTGTTTGTGGCTTCTTTGGGACAGAGAGAGCTGTGGCTCATGGAGTGATGGGAGTGCAAGGCTGCTAGGATAAGACTTAGGGCCTGATTTTAAAAAAAATTGTACTGCTACAATATTATTAGATTGTGTTACTGTGAGTGCAACTGTGCCTTTCAATGTATTTTTGATGTGTTTTGTGACACTTTTTTGTTACACGAAACACTTAACCAGAGCTCTGAGGTTGCGCTATACTGATGCACCTTAAATTCAATTGCGCTCAAGCGACCGTGTTTACTTTCAACTTGTAATATGAAAGCTACATCCGATGAACGCAAACACCCGTGTTAAAACCCAATATCGAAGAGGGGCAGATTTTAGAAAGGCTTTCGAGGCAGCCGAACCTCTAACAGAATGAGCTGTAAAAGAGATATCAATACCGGCTTCTTTCATGACCCATTTAACCCATCTAGCAATGGAAGTAGAGGTTATAGGAGAATAAGGAGGAGAAAAGGAAATCAGTAGTTGATTACTCGAAGGATTTCTGAAAGACAAAGTTCTAGATTCATAAGACTTCAGACATTCGACCACACAGAGAGAAGGTTCAGAAGGAAGATAAGGATAAAAGATAGAAGTAGAAAGGGTTTTAGTCCTACGAGACAGAAAAAAGGTAACTCCTTCAGGGGAAAAACGTTTAGAATTCCAATCTAAAGCTTTTACATCAGAAACTCTTCTAAAAGAGATTAGACAGAGAAGAGTAACGAGTTTGGCAGAAAGTTGTTTTAGAGATAAGGAAGCGTTATCAAGCCAAGATTTAAAAAGGGAAAAAATTAAATCAACGTCCCAAAAAAACTCATGTTTAGGAACCGGAGGACGTTTTAGTCTGATAGCTTTGAGAACTCTACAAATCATAGGATGCTTGCCCACAGAAAGGTTATTAATTAAATTATGTCGTGCAGAAATAGCTGAACGATACACATTAATAGTTCTGTAAGCAAGACCTGAATCAAAAAGGTGAGATAGGTAATTAAGAATATCAGTTACATTTGAAGAAAAGGGATCCAAATTTCTCCGCAAGCACCAGCAAGACCATTTAGACCATGCTGCAAAGTAGCATTTACGAGTTCCTGGGGCCCAGGAATCTTGGATGAGAGATTTAGCTCCTTACGAAAGGCCTCGGAGAGACCAGGGTCCATGAGATCGTCCATGCCACTAGGAGAAGAGAACCTTGGAGAACTAGGTTGTGAAAAACATAATTTATGTAAGAACTTACCTGATAAATTCATTTCTTTCATATTAGCAAGAGTCCATGAGCTAGTGACGTATGGGATATACATTCCTACCAGGAGGGGCAAAGTTTCCCAAACCTTAAAATGCCTATAAATACACCCCTCACCACACCCACAAATCAGTTTAACGAATAGCCAAGAAGTGGGGTGATAAGAAAAAAGTTCGAAAGCATAAAAAATAAGGAATTGGAATAATTGTGCTTTATACAAAAAAATCATAACCACCACAAAAAAAGGGTGGGCCTCATGGACTCTTGCTAATATGAAAGAAATTAATTTATCAGGTAAGTTCTTACATAAATTATGTTTTCTTTCATGTAATTAGCAAGAGTCCATGAGCTAGTGACGTATGGGATAATGACTACCCAAGATGTGGATCTTTCCACGCAAGAGTCACTAGAGAGGGAGGGATAAAATAAAGACAGCCAATTCCTGCTGAAAATAATCCACACCCAAAATAAAGTTTAATGAAAACATAAGCAGAAGATTCAAACTGAAACCACTGCCTGAAGTACTTTTCTACCAAAAACTGCTTCAGAAGAAGAAAACACATCAAAATGGTAGAATTTAATAAAAGTATGCAAAGAGGACCAAGTTGCTGCTTTGCAAATCTGATCAACCGAAGCTTCATTCCTAAACGCCCAGGAAGTAGAAACTGACCTAGTAGAATGAGCTGTAATCCTTCGAGGCGGAGTTTTACCCGACTCGACATAGGCATGATGAAATAAAGATTTCAACCAAGATGCCAAAGAAATGGCAGAAGCTTTCTGGCCTTTTCTAGAACCGGAAAAGATGACAAATAGACTAGAAGTCTTTCGGAAAGACTTAGTAGCTTCAACATAATATTACAAAGCTCTAACAGCATCCAAAGAATGCAATGATTTCTCCTTAGAATTCATAGGATTAGGACATAATGAAGGAACCACAATTTCTCTACTAATGTTGTTAGAATTCACAACCTTAGGTAAAAAATTCAAAAGAAGTTTGCAGCACCGCCTTATCCTGATGAAAAATCAGAAAAGGAGACTCACAAGAAAGAGCAGATAATTCAGAGACTCTTCTGGCAGAAGAGATGGCCAAAAGAAACAAAACTTTCCAAGAAAGTAATTTAATGACCAAAGAATACATGGGTTCAAAAGGAGGAGCTTGAAGAGCCCCCAGAACCAAATTCAAACTCCAAGGACGAGAAATTGACTTAATGACAGGTTTTATACTAACCAAAGCTTGTACAAAACAATGAATATCAGGAAGATTAGCAATCTTTCTGTGAAAAAGAACAGAAACAGCAGAGATTTGTCCTTTCAAGGAACTTGCGGACAAACCTTTATGTAAACTATCCTGAAGAAACTGTAAAATTCTCGGTATTCAAAAAGAATGCCAAGAAAAATGATGAGAAAGACACTAAGAAATATAAGTCTTCCAGACTCTATAATATATCTCTCTATATACAGATTTACGAGCCTGTCACATAGTATTAATCACAGAGTCAGAGAAACCTCTTTGACCAAGAATCAAGCGTTCAAACTCCATACCTTAAAATTTAAGGATTTGAGATCCTGATGGAAGAAAGGACCTTGCGACAGAAGGCCTGGCCTTAACGGAAGAGTCCACAGCTGGCAAGAGGCCATCCGGACAAGATCCGCATACCAAAACCTGTGAGGCCATGCTGGAGCTACCAGCAGGACAAACGAGCATTCCTTTAGAATCTTGGAGAATACTCTTGGAAGAAGAACTAGAGGCGGAAAGATATAGGCAGGATGATACTTCCAAGGAAGTGATAATGCATCCACTGCCTCCGCCTGAGGATCCCGGGATCTGGACAGATACCAGGGAAGTTTCTTGTTTAGATGAGAAGCCATCAGATCTATTTCTGGGAGTTCCCACATTTGAACAATCTGAAGAAATACCTCTGGGTGAAGAGACCATTCGCCCGGATGCAACGTTTGGCGACTGAGATAATCCGCTTCCCAATTGTCTATACCTGGGATATGAACCGCAGAGATTAGACAGGAGCTGGATTCCGCCCAAACCAAAATTCGAGATACTTCTTTCATAGCCAGAGGACTGTGAGTCCCTCCTTGATGATTGATGTATGCCACAGTTGTGACATTGTCTATCTGAAAACAAATGAACAACTCTCTCTTCAGAAGAGGCCAAGACTGAAGAGCTCTGAAAATTGCACGGAGTTCCAAAATATTGATCGGTAATCTCACCTCCTGAGATTCCCAAACCCCTTGTGCCGTCAGAGACCCCCACACAGCTCCCCAACCTGTAAGACTTGCATCTGTTGAGATTATAGTCCAGGTCGGAAGAACAAAGAAGCCCCCTGAACTAAACGATGGTGATCTGTCCACCACGTCAGAGAGTGTCGTATAATCGGTTTAAAGATATTAATTGAGATATCTTTGTGTAATCCCTGCACCATTGGTTCAGCATACAGAGCTGAAGAGGTCGCATGTGAAAACGAGCAAAGGAGATCGCATCCGATGCAGCAGTCATAAGACCTAAAATTTCCATGCATAAGGCTACCAAAGGGAATGAATGTGACTGAAGGTTTTGACAAGCTGATATCAATGTTAGACTTCTCTTGTCTGACAAAGACAGAGTCATAGACACTGAATCTATCTGGAAACCTAAAAAGGTTACCCTTGTCTGAGGAATCAATGAACTTTTTGGTAAATTGATCCTCCAACCATGATCTTAAAGAAACAACACAAGTCGATTTGTATGAGATTCTGCGAAAATGTAAAGACTGAGCAAGTACCAAGATATCGTCCAAAATAAGGAAATACCAATACCCTGTTCTCTGATTACAGACAGAAGGGCACCGAGAACCTTTGAAAAAATTCTTGGAGCTGATGCTAGGCCAAACGGTAGAGCCACAAAACTGGTAATGCTTGTCTAAAAAGAGAATCTCAGAAACTAAAAGTGATCTGGATGAATCGGAATATGCAGATATGCATCCTGTAAATCTATTGTAGACATATAATGCCCTTGCTAAACAAAAGGCAGGATAGTCCTACAGTTACCATCTTGAATGTTGGTATCCTTACATAACGATTCAATATTGATAGATCCGGAACTGGTCTGAAGGAATTGACCTTCTTTGGTACAAAGAAGACATAGAATAAAACCCCAGCCCCTGTTCCAGAACTGGAACTGGCATAATTACTCCAGCCAACTCTAGATCTGAAACACATTTCAGAAATGCTGAGCCTTTGCTGGGTTTACTGGGACACGGGAAAGAAAAAAATCTCTTTGCAGGAGGCTTTAACTTGAAGCCAATTCTGTACCTTTCTGAAACAATGTTCTGAAACCAGAGATTGTGAACGGAATTGATCCAAATTTCTTTGAAGAAAACATAATCTGCCCCATACCAGCTGAGCTGGAATGAGGGCCGCACCTTCATGGGTACTTAGGAGCTGGCTTTGGGTTTCTATAAGGCTTGGATATATTCCAAACTGGAAATGGTTTCCAAACTGATACCGCTTCTGAGGATGAAGGATCAGGCTTTTGTTCCTTGTTGTGAGGAAAGGAACGAAAACGATTATTAGACCTAAATTTACCTTAGATTTTTTATCCTTTGGTAAAATAGTTCCCTTCCCTCCAGTAACAGTTGAGATAATAGAATCCAACTGAGGACCGAATAATTTATTACCCTGGAAAGAAAGGGATAGCAAAGTAGACTTAGAAGACATATCAGCATTCCAAGTTTTAAGCCATAAAGCTCTTCTAGCTAAAATAGCTAGAGACATATACCTGACATCAACTCTAATGATATCAAATATGGTATCACAAATAAAATTATTAGCATGTTATAGAATAATAATAATGCTATAAAATTATGATCTGTTACTTGTTGCGCTAAAGCTTCTAACCAAAAAGTTGAAGCTGCAGCAACATCCGCTAAAAATATAGCAGGAGTAGAGACAGCCCCATTAACCTTAGGGATTTTGTCCCAAAAACTCTAATCTGTCAGATGGCACAGAATATAATTGCTTAAAACTTTTTAGAAGGAGTAAATGAATTACCCAAATTATTCCATTCCCTGGAAATTACTTCAGAAATAACATCAGGGAGAGAAAACACTTCTGGAATAACTACAGGAGATTTAAAAACCTTATTTAAACGTTTAGATTTAGTATCAAGAGGACCAGAATCCTCTATTTCTAATGCAATTAATACTTCTTTAAGTAAAGAACGAATAAATTCCATCTTGAACAAATACGAAGATTTATCAGCATCAACCTCTGAGACAGAAACCTCTGAACCAGAAGAACCATTATCAGTATTAGAATGATGATGTTCATTTAAAAATTCATCTGAAAAAAAAGAAGTTTTAAAAGACTTTTATGTATACTAGAAGGAGAAATAACAGACATAGCCTTCTTAATGGATTTAAAAATAAAATCTCTTATGTTATCAGGAACACTCTGAGAATTAGATGTTGACGGAACAGCAACAGGTAATGTAACAGTACTAAAGGAAATTTTATCTGCATTAACAAGTTTGTCATGACATGCAATACAAACAACAGCTGGAGAAACAGATACCAAAAGTTTATAGCAGATACACTTAGCTTGGTAGCTCCAGCACCGGGCAGCGATTTTCCTGAAGTATCTTCTGACTCAGTTGCAACGTGGAACATCTTGCAATATGTAATAGAAAAAACAACATATAAAGCAAAATTGATCAAATTCCTTAAATGACAGTTTCAGGAATGGGAAAAAAATGCCAGTGAACAAGCTTCTAGCAACCAGAAGCAATAAATAATGAGACTTAAATAATGTGGAGACAAAAATGACGCCCATATTTTTTAGCTCCAAATAAGACGCCCACATTATTTGGCGCCTAAATGCTTTTGGCGCCAAAAATTACGCCACATCCGGAACGCCGACACTTTTGACGCAAAAAAACGTAAAAAAATGACGCAACTTCCGGCGACACGTATGACGCCGGAAACAGAAAAAAAAAATTGCGCCAAAAAAGTCTGCGCCAAGAATGACGCAATAAAATGAAGCAGGGAAAAAGTCAAATTTTTTAAGGTAAGAAAAAATGATTGATTCAAATGCATTATCCCAAATATGAAACTGACTGTCTGAAAATAAGGAATGTTGAACATCCTGAATCAAGGCAAATAAATGTTTGAATACATATATTTAGAACTTTATAAAAAAGTGCCTAACCATAGCTTAGAGTGTCACAGAAAATAAGCTTACTTACTTACCCCAGGACACTCATCTACATGTTGTAGAAAGCCAAACCAGTACTGAAACGAAAATCAGCAGAGGTAATGGTATATACATAAGAGTATATCGTCGATCTGAAAAGGGAGGTAAGAGATGAATCTCTACGACCGATAACAGAGAACCTATGAAATAGACCCGTAGAAGGAGATCATTGCATTCAAATAGGCAATACTCTCCTCACATCCCTCTGACATTCACTGCACGCTGAGAGGAAAACCGGGCTCCAACCTGCTGCGGAGCGCATATCAACGTAGAATCTAGCACAAACTTACTTCACCACCTCCATAGGAGGCAAAGTTTGTAAAACTGATTTGTGGGTGTGGCGAGGGGTGTATTTATAGGCATTTTAAGGTTTGGGAAACTTTGCCCCTCCTGGTAGGAATGTATATCCCATACGTCACTAGCTCATGGACTCTTGCTAATTACATGAAAGAAATTGCCCTCCGGGTTCATGAGAAGATGAGGGAACAGGACTGGAAGATTGATGGACATCTCCAGAAGAGAGGGGTACCACGATTGTGTCGGCCAAAAGGGTGTCACAATAGTTAAACGTAGAAGATCCCTGTGAACAGTTGAAATTGTCCTCGGAATCATTGAAAAAGGAGGGAAAGTGTAAGCTCTCTGAAGAGGCCACGGATGAAGAAAAGCATCTATGGCCACCGCCTCCGGATCCGGACGCCAGCTGAAATATGGACGAATCTGAAAATTGGTCCTGGATGAGAAAAGATCCAGACAAAAGGGACCCCTGAGAGATTGGAGAGTGAGGAAAATGTTCTTGTCCAATTTCCAGTTGCTGAAATCCGTCAAATGATGAGATCCCCAATCCACAGCTGAATTTGATTGACCTGGAATATATTCTGCTTTGATAGAAATATCCCTGTCCAAACAAAGATGAATGAACTCTTTGGTTATATTGGACAAATCTCTGGATTTGGTACCTCCCAAACGATTGAGATACCGGACCGCTGAGACGTTGTCCATACGCAGGAGAATAGAAACTGGAGAAGAAAACTTGGCAAAACTTTTGACTGCAAACGAGCCAGCCAATAATTCTAAGCAATTGATATGATATTGTTTCTCTTCCAGAGTCCATTTGCCATCTGTGATGGAGGGACCGCAACAAGCTCCCCAGCCTGAAAGACTGGCGTTGGATTCGATAATGAAATCCGGAGTTTTGCCAAAAATGGCTCTTCCATTCCAGGCTTCCAAATGAGAAAGCCACCAGAAAAGTTCCTCTTTGGCTTCTAAAGAAAGGGGAATCAAATGAGAGTAGGAAAAACCTTTTCTCAAATGAAGGATCTTCAATCTCTGGAGTTCGCGATAATGTAATGGAGCGGGAAATATAGCCTGAATAGAGGATGAAAGTAACCCTACTATCCTGGCTATAGTCCTGATAGGGACTGAATCTTTGGATAAAGTTTTCAAAATTTCTTTCTTGATATTCTTCACTTTGTCTGAAGGAAGACTCAAGGTAGATAAGACTGTGTCTATTTGAAATCCTAGAAAAATGAGCGATCTGGTAGGAAGAAGAATTGACTTCTGTTTGTTCACGATAAAACCTAAAGATTCCAACAAGTAAATTGTTGAATGTAGGTGATTCTGAAGAGTTTGAAAATCTTGATCCATAATAAGGATGTCGTCCAAATAAATTATTAGATGAACACCACGAAGTCTCAGCCAAGCTACTACTGGTTTCAGCAGCTTGGTGAAAATCCAAGGAGCTGAGGATAGACCAAAAGGCAGGCAGGTAAAATTCCAAAATTGGTCTTTCCAACCGAAGGTTAAGAATTTCCAATGTTCTTGGGCAACTGGAACCGTCAAATACATGTCTGTGAGGTCTAGACGAATTAACCAGTCATTTTCCCTCAGACATTCTCTTAAAAGATGAATGCCCTCCATCTTGAAATGATGGTAATGAACAAAAGCGTTCAAAGATTTTAGATTTATTACTGGTCTGAATTGATTGTTTTTCTTTTTGACCAGAAAAAGGTTGCTTAAATAAGCTTTGTGAGGAGATAGAGCTGGCAAAATCGCTCTTTTGGAAAAAAGATTTGAAATTTCGTTTTGAACCAGCAGTTCGTCGTCTTTTGAAAATTGGATAGGGTGAGGACGTTTTATTTGAATTGGTTGAGAAACAAATTCTATTAGAATGCCTGAAACTGCTTGGAGAATCCAAGGATCTGAGGTAATTGAAACCCAATTTTGGGAAAACAAAGCGATTCTGCCACCAATTCTGTCTGGGGAAAAAAGTGTATGAGGAAGAAATAATGAACATACCTGGAGCTTGTCTTGATCTTGTCCTGCCCATGAAACTTCTTTGGTTCCATGGGCGCCCTCTTGAAGGGAAGAAGTAGGAAGTTGAGGGATCCTGGTAGTTCCTCTGATGGTAAGATTGGAACTGTGGGGGATATTGGTTTGATTGGTGAGCTTGGAAGTAGTGAGACCTTGATATGAAGGGTTGACGGCCGGAAAAGTGGCCTCTGCCTCTCCCGGCCCTGTCAGAGAAACTCTGAGATGGGTAAAAAAAATTCTTCACTGAAGATTTTACTTTATTTAAGTTGGAGAAAGTGTTGACATATTGGTTCAACTCCTTTAAATATGAGTCACCAAAGAGGAGACCATTGTTGTCTGAAGCAATACTATTTGATGCGAAATCACATATCTTTGGGTCTATTTTCCTGAGAATGTTGCGGCGTCTTTCAAGAGACATGGCAGAATTGGTATTACCAACAAAACAAAGAAGTCTTTGGACCCATTCTCTAACTACAAAAGGATCCAATGGAGTATTTTCAGCCACTCCCATTTCAGATAATTTGAATAATTTAGAAAGGGGACCTACAGTGTCTAGAAGTTTATCCTGACAGATTTTCCAAGATCTGTCCACCCCCTTTTTTAATTAATACCCAGGGGCGCCAATACATTTTAGGACTTTGGGGTCAACTTCAGGAGTAAGAGCGGCATTTTTTGGGAGAAGAGGGCGAGGGCATTCTTCCCTCATTTTATTTCTTGCTTGCTTCTTAAGGGGTTTGCGAAGCTAAAAATCAATAAATTTAGCAATGTCAGTTGGGGGCACCATTCCGAAGAACGGGGATGGTGTAATTCGTCTGGGTTAAATCTTGGGTTGCCCAGACAATCTAAAAATTCGTCTTCCTCTTCCTCATTGAAATTTTTTAAATTTGTTTTCATCTTTTTGTGTTTTTTTGGCAGCTGGAGAATAGTTACAGTCGTCTGAGTTATCAATACAATCAGAATTGATATCAGTGTATTCATCATCATCTGAAGAATTTGAATTAGAGGAAGGGATTTTCTCAATATTTTTTAATTTGGATTTTTTAGACATTTCTATAGAATTCCCCATTTGAGGACCCTTGGGTGCAGGGTTCGTTTAACAGCAGATTTACTTCCTTTGCTGTGAGGAGAAGAGTCAGAAAGTAACTGACGTGATTTGACAATTAATTTTTTACTTGCTTGAACAGCAATGGAGGGGTTCTTTCTTTTAAGAGATTTTTTAATGTCTGTAATGCCCATTAAATTTGTCAATTTATTAAACAATTTACTCATAGAGGAGTCAATCATAACTTGCACGGAGTGTGCAGTTAAGGGAATGTTCCCTTCAGGAGTTTCAGACATAATCATAAAATATATAATAAAACTTTTTTGATAAATAATGCAAACTTAAATAACTTTAAATCTCCAGCTGACTAAACTAAATGACAAATAATAAATATATATTAATAAAAATGAACAAAGTTCTCAAGTTGAAAGTTAAAAATTATTTAATGGGTTATTATCTGAGGTAAAACTCTAAGGAAATAACTTTGATTTGCAAACCGGAATGAAAATACAATGTTTGCCACAAGGTGGCAATAAGAAACCAGAACAAGGCAAAGATTTTTTAAAACGATATTCAGGCCAAAGCAACAACCGAAAAGAAACAATGTTGCTTGAATGGCCACCGGAGCTGTACTGAGGCGTCTCTCCCACACGTCAGAAGAGAGGGCGGGAAGAGAGCCTCAGGACAGCCCCTAAAATGGCGGCGCCGATATGCGTAGCACCAGAGGAGAGCCTGAAATGGATACTCAGGCTAGAAGAGAAGAGAACAACGGTGGTTAAACCGCAACTGATAAGCGAAAATAGTAGGTAAAATTAAAGGAGCTTAATAATGTAAATAAGTGACAGGCAAAGAAATGAAAAAACGGAGGAAGTGAAAAAACGGAAAAAATGTAATTAAAGAGGAAACATTGAGAAATAAATGGCAAGGCAATGTGAAAACTGGAAGAAATAAAATAAAATAGGTATATAAAGGCAAAACAAATAAAATTCTTTATTCAACAATAAAATAATATTATTGTGATATGATACTTATCTCTTGATGAGCAGCAAAAGAAAGAGGAGGTTTGTCAGTATAGTGGTCTGTTTATACTCATATCCCTTCTCTGATTGGCTGTTTTTTCTTGTTGGTTATAAGCAGCTATATGTTTGCTTCTTATTTATTTCAGTATATGTTATTGTGTACTTTTAAAGGCTGCATATGAGTAGTTAAGAAAGATATGCAAAATAGGAGTCTCTGGTCTTATAATAAAATCGAATGCAAATAGTTATGAAAGTAGATTTAATGAATGGCTGCTTACGTTATTCACTACTTACTATTGCCTGCGTGGCCTACTTCCTGCAATCGCCATGTTGTTCTCTTACTAACCCATTTGCTAACACTGAAAGTGTCTTTTTTTCTTTCTCACATCCTATCATGTATCTGTCTGTATTTTTCCAGTAAGTAACTTCTTGCCTAGTAACACAAACATACTGTATATTTAGTTTTGTCTTTGCTTTGCAATATTTGGTAAACACCTAAAAGTCAAGGTCTTCCTGTCAAGGATGAAAATATAATGTGGGAAATGTAACGGTATCTAATCAAGCCCCATAAACATAAATAGAACCTATAAAAATAAAGTGTCAGCTAATGCTGTCAATATTAATGATTTAAGACCCAATAATAGTTATTAGTAATGGGCTCACTGTCTCATAAGTTACAGAAAAGATGCAGAGAAAAAAATTGACAGTAAATTGAGCACTCACAAAAAAGGTCAAAAAAGGTCTATCCTAAGTGAAAGATGACAGTGGAGGCTGTCCAAAAGTGAGTGTAATTAAAACTTAGATTAAAAAGGAAGCTAGCATATCCACAATAACCCCTAGTCGTACCAATCAATTAATATGAGCAAATAATCAATATCATAATATAGTACTGAGCAGAGTAAGAACAAATATACTTAGGCAGGAAACTACTAAAAAAGGCTCATGGATTGCACAACTCACCAAACACAAAGCTAACTGAAAAAGAAGATTGACCTCAACACAAATACTCTATCTATGTGCAATGCTGGAATAGTATAAGCCTGCCAAAGCAGCAAACTCCTGAAGATATGTGCATATATTTACCAATAATGCAAAACCTTGTATATAAAGTGACAAGGGGAATTAATTGCAAGGGGATAGCTGAGCTAGAATGACTGCCTGATGCGCATTTCGCCAGTTATGGCTTTCTCAAAGGCTAACCCGACTTGCGGGAGCCCCACTGTCTAAATAACGATATCCAACCAATCAGGGGGTGAGGATTTGCTCACACCCCTGTGGGAACCAATCCTAAGCGTCCTCCTATCATTGGATAGGTGATTGTCACAAGGTTGATACGCTGTATGACGCAGGGAGGTGTGGGAGTTGGGGTGGCCTGAATGATCATATCGAGAGACACGGGAAAATATTCATACAATGACATACCTAAAACTGTCATTTATTTCAATACAAGTGGTCCAAAATAAAATGTGTGGAATGTCATGTATAGTTAACGGATGGAACCCTGTTGTAACAAAAATTAGTTATATGCTTGTTGTCTGAAAAGATTTGAGGATCGTAACTATCTATATATCAATTTTTCGAAACAAATACAGGAAGTATGGTGATACCAAATAAGAATTAAATGATAGCCATCCGTACCTGATAAAGTCGTTTAATAATTGTAAAAAAGTCACCGTCAGATCATAATCCGGAAGATCTTACTATTCCTTTTCATTATGCAAACATCATTGATCTGGTTATTGAATGATATAGCAAAAACGAGAGAAAGTAGTAGCGTAACTGCAATCTATAATCCTTATTACCCAGTTGGTCTGTTTCCTTTCCATTAAACAAACACATTAATTCTAGCTATTGAATGATATAGCAGGGAGAAGGTAATAGTGGAGTCACTGCTGCTCAGAGCCGGTAATATATATCAGTTACCGTATGTAAAAAAGTTTCAATTTCTCACAGATCATCCGATATTAGTATATATCCAACTAATTATGAAAACCACAAAAAGAAGTTATTTATCGGTTATTATTTATTGAGTGTGCGTAGCATCTCTGTTATTGAAGCATGAAAAATAGTGAAACCATGGTATTAACCACTGACTTAAATGGTATATAGAATTGGCTATTATAAGTATCAAGCACTGAGGGATTATCTTCTATTAACAAATATATCCATAAAAAGTATATCAAATGATGATAAGAATATCAATTACAGGAAAGAACCATATTCATCCTGTTCATTAAGTCCCATTGGTGTTAATCTATTTAGCCAAAATATCCATCTGCATTTGGCTTGAAGTAACATAATTTTAATGTTTCCACCTCTAATCCCAGGTTTAATTACCTGTAGGACAGACACATTTAAATCGGGTTTGGTTCCATGGTGCTTGAGATAGTGCCTAGCTACTGGTGTAAGCTTTTTATTTTTGTTATTGTCCATTATGCAGTTTTTAATACTATTAGTATGTTCCCCAAGTCTAATACGCAATTCGCGTGTAGTTATCCCTATATACCTTTTGTCACAAATGCACAGAAGGCAATAGACAACATTTTTAGTTCTGCAGTTTGCAAATCCAAGCATTCTCAACCCAAAAAGTACCTGGCAAGATCCCAAGAACATATCTCACTCGCTTTAGAAAAAAATCACCTATTATTTAGTGACCACAATAACTACACGAGAACTTTTAGCCAATTAGCTCTTTGCTTTATGATGAACTATGTACTTTGTATAAGGGTATAAAAATTATTCTTTATAGAACATGTCAGTTCAACTTGCTGATTTTTGCTAAGTGACACTATTGCTATAGTGTAATAAAGATTGCCTCTCCTGAGGTTTGCCTTTGTTTGCTGAATTGGTCTGGTCCTCTAATTTCTCCACCTGAGACTAACACACTCACAACAGTGAGGAATTGCCAAACCAAGCTAATTTGCCACTGGGAGCGAGGTTGCTGGGTGATCTGGGTGTGTGTTGATCCAGGTGAGTGGTGATCTGAGTATGTGGTTATCTGGGAGTGTGGTGATCTGGGAGTGTGGTGACCTGGAGCATGTGTTGATCTGAGTGTGTGGTGATCTGGGAGTCTGGTCATCTGGAGCGTATGGTGATCTGGGCAAGTGGTGATCTGGGTGAGTGGGCATCTGGATAAATGTAATCTGGGCATGTAGTGATGTACGTGTGGTGATCTGGAGCATGTGGTGATCGATCTGGGGGTGTGGTCATCTGGGCATGTGGTGATCTGGGTTAGTGGTGATCTAGGAGTGTGGTGATCTGGGGGTGTGGAAATCTGGGTGAGAAGCAATCTGGGTGAGTGTAATCCGGGAGAGTGGTAATCTGCGTGTGTGGTGATCTGGGGGTGTGGTGATCTGGGCGTGTGGTGATCTGGGTGAGTGGTGATCTGGGTTAGTGGTGATCTACATGTGTGGTGATCAGGGGGTGTGGTGATCTGGGTGAGTAGTAATCTGGGTAAATGTAATCTTGATATGTGGTGATCTGTGGGTGTGGTGATCTGAACCAATGGTGATCTGGGTTAGTGGTGATGACGAATATGGCAGTGAGTAGCTGCATTTGGCTCTTTTTGTAGCCAGATTTATTCGTTTGAAAGTGCAACACACAAAGATCTGGATTTGCACAGATACCAAAAAAAATAAACGCCTCTACCCACGACCCTATTCGTCATTTGTTCATACAAACAAATGAATAATGCACTTATCTACTAGCTGCCATTAATTCCATGGCAGTGCCCAAAACTCTTCCCTTTACAGAAATTCACCAAAAGTAAATGCTTTACTGGTTTAACAATGAATATGTATGATAAGGAGAGTATGTGCAAAAATGTGACTTAAACTTTTTAAGATATAGAGTTGTCATAGCAAACCTTTAAAAAACAAGTCACTATAATGACTGTCGGTTTTAAATGTAATACATTGTATTAATAATCTATTGCCTATTTTCTTTAAGGTTGCTAGTAGCTTATGTAAGATCATTTAAATAGTGTTTATGTCTAGCTTTTAACAGATACTCAGTTATGTAGACAGATGATGTCATGGTCTCTCTACGTAGTTAAACTTTTGCAACAGTTTGTTAGTGTTAAAGTCCTCAAGTAATGAAATAGCAGCTCATAAAACTGGAGTGTTCTTGATAGCTAAAAATGAAGGATACAAGTCTTCATTCTGCCAAAGTCAACAGCACAAGGAATATTTCTTTTAAAAATATAACTTAAAAAAGTTATTTGCGTTTCAATGTAGTGAACTAAATCGTAATCTATAATTTACTTGTAAATCCCTTTGCACCAACGGGGGCATTCATTCGCTGTAGTACATTTGTTCTTGAGTAATAATGTATAATAAAAATGTGGTTAACTCACCATATAATTCTAGTGTTATTAATTAATTACACCCAGAAGGGATGACATTTCAAAGTCATTATTAACTTTTCTGGTAGTTTATTGCAGTAGACTTTAATATACTGCTAATGTCTGAATCATATAAATGTGACTGTACAAAAACAGCAAAACTGTACTGATTTTAGCAGCAGAAGGTTGACTGCTCATGTATAAAAATGTATTTATTTTATTTATTTATTTGAATAACTGTCTGAGATATGTACAGATTATTTTATGGTTGTCAATCATTTAATATCAATATAATTGTTTTATTATTATTATTATTTGGCTTTTTTACTGGAGTTAAAATGTACATTGAGAAAAAAAACACTTGCGCTAACTAGACACCACATTAGACTAACAACGCTAAACCCAAGGTAGTTGTAAATATTTTTCATGCCTATGTTCTTCACATTGAAGAAAATGTTCTTTTAATATTTAAATATTTATTTCTATATACAGGGAGTGCAGAATTATTAGGCAAATGAGTATTTTGACCACATCATCCTCTTTATGCATGTTGTCTTACTCCAAGCTGTACAGGCTCGAAAGCCTACTACCAATTAAGCATATTAGGTGATTTGCATCTCTGTAATGAGAAGGGGTGTGGTCTAATGACATCAACACCCTATATCAGGTGTGCATAATTATTAGGCAACTTCCTTTCCTTTGGCAAAATGGGTCAAAAGAAGGACTTGACAGGCTCAGAAAAGTCAAAAATAGTGAGATATCTTGCAGAGGGATGCAGCACTCTTAAAATTGCAAAGCTTCTGAAGCGTGATCATCGAACAATCAAGCGTTTCATTCAAAATAGTCAACAGGATCGCAAGAAGCGTGTGGAAAAACCAAGGCGCAAAATAACTGCCCATGAACTGAGAAAAGTCAAGCGTACAGCTGCCAAGATGCCACTTGCCACCAGTTTGGCCATATTTCAGAGCTGCAACATCACTGGAGTGCCCAAAAGCACAAGGTGTGCAATACTCAGAGACATGGCCAAGGTAAGAAAGGCTGAAAGACGACCACCACTGAACAAGACACACAAGCTGAAACGTCAAGACTGGGCCAAGAAATATCTCAAGACTGATTTTTCTAAGGTTTTATGGACTGATGAAATGAGACTGAGTCTTGATGGGCCAGATGGATGGGCCCGTGGCTGGATTGGTAAAGGGCAGAGAGCCCCAGTCCGACTCAGACGCCAGCAAGGTGGAGGTGGTGTACTGGTTTGGGCTGGTATCATCAAAGATGAGCTTGTGGGGCCTTTTCGGGTTGAGGATGGAGTCAAGCTCAACTCCCAGTCCTACTGCCAGTTTCTGGAAGACACCTTCTTCAAGCAGTGGTACAGGAAGAAGTCTGCATCCTTCAAGAAAAACATGATTTTCATGCAGGACAATGCTCCATCACACGCGTCCAAGTACTCCACAGCGTGGCTGGCAAGAAAGGGTATAAAAGAAGAAAATCTAATGACATGGCCTCCTTGTTCACCTGATCTGAACCCCATTGAGAACCTGTGGTCCATCATCAAATGTGAGATTTACAAGGAGGGAAAACAGTACACCTCTCTGAACAGTGTCTGGGAGGCTGTGGCTGCTGCGGCACGCAATGTTGATGGAGAACAGATCAAAACCCTGACAGAATCCATGGATGGCAGGCTTTTGAGTGTCCTTGCAAAGAAAGGTGGCTATATTGGTCACTGATTTGTTTTTGTTTTGTTTTTGAATGTCAGAAATGTATATTTGTGAATGTTGAGATGTTATATTGGTTTCACTGGTAAAAATAAATAATTGAAATGGGTATATATTTGTTTTTTGTTAAGTTGCCTAATAATTATGCACAGTAATAGTCACCTGCACACATAGATATCCCCCTAAAATAGCTAAAACTAAAAACAAACTAAAAACTACTTCCAAAACTATTCAGCTTTGATATTAATGAGTTTTTTGGGTTCATTGAGAACATGGTTGTTGTTCAATAATAAAATTAATCCTCAAAAATACAACTTGCCTAATAATTCTGCACTCCCTGTATTGTACAGGGAGTGCAGAATTATTAGGCAAATGAGTATTTTGACCACATCATCCTCTTTATGCATGTTGTCTTACTCCAAGCTGTATAGGCTCGAAAGCCTACTACCAATTAAGCATATTAGGTGATGTGCATCTCTGTAATGAGAAGGGGTGTGGTCTAATGACATCAACACCCTATATCAGGTGTGCATAATTATTAGGCAACTTCCTTTCCTTTGGCAAAATAGGTCAAAAGAAGGACTTGACAGGCTCAGAAAAGTAAAAAATAGTGAGATATCTTGCAGAGGGATGCAGCACTCTTAAAATTGCAAAGCTTCTGAAGTGTGATCATCGAACAATCAAGCGTTTCATTCAAAATAGTCAACAGGGTCGCAAGAAGCGTGTGGAAAAACCAAGGCGCAAAATAACTGCCCATGAACTGAGAAAAGTCAAGCGTGCAGCTGCCAAGATGCCACTTGCCACCGGTTTGGCCATATTTCAGAGCTGCAACATCACTGGAGTGCCCAAAAGCACAAGGTGTGCAATACTCAGAGACATGGCCAAGGTAAGAAAGGCTGAAAGACGACCACCACTGAACAAGACACACAAGCTGAAACGTCAAGACTGGGCCAAGAAATATCTCAAGACTGATTTTTCTAAGGTTTTATGGACTGATGAAATGAGACTGAGTCTTGATGGGCCAGATGGATGGGCCCGTGGCTGGATTGGTAAAGGGCAGAGAGCCCCAGTCCGACTCAGACGCCAGCAAGGTGGAGGTGGTGTACTGGTTTGGGCTGGTATCATCAAAGATGAGCTTGTGGGGCCTTTTCGGGTTGAGGATGGAGTCAAGCTCAACTCCCAGTCCTACTGCCAGTTTCTGGAAGACACCTTCTTCAAGCAGTGGTACAGGAAGAAGTCTGCATCCTTCAAGAAAAACATGATTTTCATGCAGGACAATGCTCCATCACACGCGTCCAAGTACTCCACAGCGTGGCTGGCAAGAAAGGGTATAAAAGAAGAAAATCTAATGACATGGCCTCCTTGTTCACCTGATCTGAACCCCATTGAGAACCTGTGGTCCATCATCAAATGTGAGATTTACAAGGAGGGAAAACAGTACACCTCTCTGAACAGTGTCTGGGAGGCTGTGGCTGCTGCGGCACGCAATGTTGATGGTGAACAGATCAAAACCCTGACAGAATCCATGGATGGCAGGCTTTTGAGTGTCCTTGCAAAGAAAGGTGGCTATATTGGTCACTGATTTGTTTTTGTTTTGTTTTTGAATGTCAGAAATGTATATTTGTGAACGTTGAGATGTTATATTGGTTTCACTGGTAAAAATAAATAATTGAAATGGGTATATATTTGTTTTTTGTTAAGTTGCCTAATAATTATGCACAGTAATAGTCACCTGCACACACAGATATCCCCCTAAAATAGCTAAAACTAAAAACAAACTAAAAACTACTTCCAAAAATATTCAGCTTTGATATTAATGAGTTTTTTGGGTTCATTGAGAACATGGTTGTTGTTCAATAATAAAATTAATCCTCAAAAATACAACTTGCCTAATAATTCTGCACTCCCTGTATATATGATTATTTTTTTGTAATATATATATTTAGACATGTGCGCGATCAAAAAATTCGGTTCGCTTCGTTTTGAATCGGGCCGCAAAAATGGTTCGTAATAATTCGGTATGTGTCGGTAATTCGGAATTTATTCATGTTGTTCCGAATTTTAAAATTCGGATGCATTCGAAAACCATTTCCGAATTATTATTAATGTCGAACCAAATCTTTATTATGGACCAAATCGTTATTTCTAGCTAATGTTCTGGCAATTGCCGAAACAAAATTATGTTAAACTGTCGCTGCCACCCATGCCACCACTAAATAAAGCTATTAACCCCTAAATCGCCGTCCCCCCACATCACTAATACTACCTTAACCTATTAACCCTTAAACCGCACCCCCCTCCACATCGCCAACACTAGCTAAGCCTATTAATCCCTAAACCGCCATTCCGAAATATCGCCGACACAAACTAAACTTATTACCACTAAACCACACCCCCCACATCGCTAACATGAACTAAACCTATTAACCCCTAAACTGCACCCCCCACATCGCCAACACTAACTAAACCTATTATCTCCTAAACCGCCATTCCAAAACATCGCCGCCACTAAATAAAGCTATTAACCCCTAAATCACTGTCCCCCCACATCACTAACACTACCTAAACCTATTAACCCCTAAACCGCACCCCCTCCACATCGCCAACACTAACTTAACCTATTAGCGCCTAAACCGCCATTCCGAAACATCGCCGACACAAACTAAACCTATTAACCCCTAAACCGCCATTCAATTAACCCCTAAACCGCCGTTCACAAACATCGCCAATACTAACTAAATCTATTAACCCCTAAACCGCCGGCCCTCACATCGCAACAACCTAAATTAAACTATATTAACCCCTAATCCTAGCACCCCTTAACCCTAACCCTAAACCTAACACCCCCTAACTTTAACCTAATTAAAATATAACTAAATTAAGGTTACAATTATAAACTAATAATACATATTTAAATCTAAATACAAAGTAAATTACCTATCTTAACCCCTAAACCTAACACCCCCTAACTTTAACCCTAACCCTAAATTTAACCCTAAACCTAACACCCCCTAACTTTAACATAATTAATTTAAAATATAACTAAATTAAAGTTACAATTATTAACTGAAAAATACCAATTTAACCCTTTGAGTGCTAAGCACTTTCCCACCTGGGTGCTAAAAAATTTTAAGTTTTTTTTTTTTTTTTTTAACAAATTTTTTTTTAACTTTTTTTTTTCCAGATGCCCAAGATTTACACTGTTTGAAAGGTTAGACGATTACCTTTCCAATGGTGGGTCTTGGGGGTCTATAGCTGCTTAGATGCCTGAGATATAGGCTTCTAAGCAGCATGTTCCTATACTTAACATTGTTAAGTATAAATAAAGTTGCGCAGTGACGTCATCACGTTATTGCGCGTGACGTCACTGCGCATAACGTGAAGCCCCGGCGATGCCTGTCACTATACAGGCCCGATCACCTGGGTAGGAGCGGGTGGGAGCCCCCAGATCTCCCTCAAGGTGGGAGAGTGCTAGTGACGGCTCTGAGCTGTCATTAGCACCAGAGTTGGAAACTAAGTGATGGCTCAGAGCCGTCATTAGCACTCAAGGGGTTAAAAATACAAAGTAACTTACCTGTGAAATAAAACCTAAGCTAGCTACAATATAACTAATAGTTATATTGTAGCTAGCTTAGGTTTTATTTTTATTTCACAGGTAAGTTATTTATTTTAACTAGGTAGACTAGTTAGTAAAAAATAGTTATTAACTATTTACTAACTACCTAGTTAAAATAAATACAAACTTACCTGTGAAATAAAAATAAAACCTAAGCTGCCTTACACTAAAAACCGAACATTAAAAAAATAAAAAACACTAAAATAAAAAAAAATTAAAAAAAACTATCATTACAAAAAATAACAAACAAAATGATCCAAAACAATAAAAATTATTCCTATTCTAATACCCTTTAAAAAAAAAAAACACCCCAAAATAAAAAGCCCTAATCTATAATAACCTACCAAGGGCCCTTAAAATGGCCTTTTGGGTCCCCCTAAATGGGCCTTTTGTAGGGCATTGCCCTAAAGTTAACTGCTCGTTTGCTAGAAAACATAAAACAAACCCCCTAACAATATACAAACCCCCACCCCCCAAACCCACAAAATAAAAATAAAGTAAAACCTAATCTACCCATTGCCCTGAAAAGGGCATTTGCATGGGCATTGCCCTTAAAAGGGCATTTAGCTTTTTTACTGCCCAACCCCTAATCTAAAAATAAAAGCCCACCCCAAAACGAAAAAAATACATTACACAAAATAACAAACAAATTATCAAAAATAATAAAAATGATTCCTATACTAATACCCATTTAAAAAAAATAATAATAATCTAGAATAAACTGCCAAAGGCCCTTAAAAGGTAGATAGGTTTTTTTTTATTTTGTGGGCTTGGGGGGGGGGGGGGTTTGTTATGTTAGTGGGGCTGTTTAATTTAGGGCAATGCCCTACAAAAGGCCCTTTTAATGGCCATTGGCAGTTTATTCTAGATTAGGTTTTTTATTTGGGGGTGTTTTTTTTTTTTAAATGGGTATTAGAATAGGAATACTTTTTATTATTTTTGATAATTTAGTTTGTTATTTTGTGTAATGTGTTTTTTTCGTTTTGGGGTGGGTTTTTATTTTTAGATTAGGGCTTGGGCAGTGTCAGCCGCTCTGGAATCAATCCGGGATGTAACCCAACTGCTAGCGTGAATTGAAAGCACACGCTAGCACACTGAGAAATATCCAGGACGTGACCCACTCAGGAAGCAGATTAGAAGATAACAAAAATGAATATTGTTCCAGAATGCAGGAAAGCCACAAAGGATAAAACGTCCCTTTAAGTAGTACAAAGAACAAAAAGGAAATGCTCTTACTTGAAGCTTCTGAAAAAGGTCCTCTTTAGCAGGCTTGTAAAACAAAGGAAAAGTTCTCTTTTGCAGCTTGTAAAAGTATAATGTCCCTTTAAGCAGGTTTATAACAAACAGAAAGGCAAAGTTCTCTTTTGCAGCTTGTAAAAGTAAATGTCCCTTTTAAGCAGGTGTATAACAAACAGAAAGGCAAAGTTCTCTTTTGCAGCTTGTAAAAGTAAATGTCCCTTTTAAGCAGGTGTATAACAAACAGAAAGGCAAAGTTCTCTTTTGCAGCTTGTAAAAGTAAAATGTCCCTTTAAGCAGGTGTATAACAAACAGAAAGGCAAAGTTCTCTTTTGCAGCTTGTAAAAGTAAAATGTCCCTTTAAGCAGGTCTTGTTTATCAAAGAATAGGTTTAAAGGTAAAGGCAAAAGCAAGGTCAGGCAGGCAGAAGTCGGCATCCAAATATCAGCAAAAGGTAGAGGCAAAAGACAAGGTCAGGCAAGCAGAAGTCGGCATCCAAGTATCAGCAAAAGGGTAAAAGCTACAGGCAAGGTCAGGCAGGCAGAAGTCAATGTCCAAATATCAGCAAGTAGGGATTAGGCAAGAGGCTTGGTCAGGCAGGCAGAAGTCGGTACACAGAAGAACAAAACTGATATGGTACTCACAATCCAGGGAAACAAACAAACGGGCCCAGATTCAGATCTCCCGCCGAGATTTAAAGGGCAGGAGCGTAACCGTCATCAGAGGGTGTGAGAGGAAGCGTCATGTTGCTAAGCAACATGACGTCAGAGACACAGAGAAGTTCCGGGAGCCGCGGCGACACGGCGATGAACGGAAGCGTTCATGACAGCACCCCCTCCTCAAGGACCCCTCCGGGGGACAGGACCAGGTCTATCAGGATGAGTCTTGTGGAAGGTCTTGACCAATATAGGAGCATTTACTTGATGAGCAGGTTCCCAAGAACGTTCCGTGACTGGATAACCCTTCCAATGAATGAGATAATACAATTTCTTGCCCCGCAATTTGGAATCTAGAATATGGCTGATCTCAAACTCAGGATGTCCATGCACCAATAACGGTGGAGGTTTAGAAAAAGGCTTAGAATACCTGTTAATCATCACAGGTTTTAAAAGAGAAACATGGAATACCGGATGGACTTTGAGAGACTTGGGTAAAGCTACCCGATAAGCAGTGGAACATACCTGACCCAGTATTCGGAAAGGACCCACATATCGTGGTCCCAATTTGTTAGAAGGTTGTTTCAGGCGAAGAAATCGAGAGGAAATCCAAACTTTATCACCAGGGCGATATTTGGGAGCCTTCTTCCGTCGAAGATCCGAAAAGAACTTGTAACGTCTAGAAGTTACAGAAAGAATACGATGTATCTTCTGCCAATGTCGAGTTAATCTTCGGGCTGTAAGATCAGAAGCAGGATTCACTGTGGAGGAAGTATGCAAAGGGAATGTCCTAGGCTGATATCCGTAAGCTGCATGAAAAGGAGAAGTCTGAAGGGAGGAATTGTACCGGGCATTATGGGCCAATTCAGCCAAAGGAAGGTAAGAAGTCCAGTTAGAGTGATAATGATCCACATAATGTCTAAGATATGTTTCAAGACACTGGTTTACTCTTTCAGTCTGACCATTCGATTGTGGGTGGTGAGAAGTAGAGAGAGATATAGTAGTACCAAAATGTTTACAAAGTGACCTCCAAAATCGAGAAACGAATTGTACCCCTCTATCTGAAACAATATCTAGAGGAAATCCATGGATTCTTACAATATGTAGAATAAAAAGTTCAGAGAGTCTTTTGGCAGATGGTAATCCTGGCAAGGGTACAAAATGAGCCGTCTTAGTGAACCTGTCGACCACCACCCAGATAGTATTGTTCCCAGTGGACAAGGGAAGATCGGTAATAAAGTCCATGGATACATGAGTCCAAGGCTGGTGGGGTATAGGCAATGGTTGGAGTAATCCTGAAGGAAGTTGGCGTGGAGTTTTGTTCATGGCACATTGTGTGCATACTGAGACGTAATCCTTCACATCTTGAGAGAGTGTAGGCCACCAGACATGTTGTTTGAGGTTTCGAGTGGTAATACTGATGCCAGGATGTCCAGAAAGGGGACTATCATGAGCCCAAAATAAAATCTTGGAACGAAGGCGTTCAGGAACAAAGAGTAAACCATCGGGAGGTTTACAGGACAAAGGAAGATGCTCTTGAGCGGACTGTAATTCTTGTAACCAAGAAGTTGTTAACTGGGCAATGACTTCATGAGGTTGGAGAATGGTACCAGACTCAGGAACTGGGGTATCTTGAAATTGTCTGGAAAGTGCGTCTGCTTTAATATTTTTTGAACCAGGTATGTAAGACAAATTATAGTGAAACCGAGAGAAGAATAATGACCAGCGTGCTTGCCTGGAATTTAGTCGTTTGGCTGTTTGGAGATACAGAAGGTTCTTATGATCAGTAAGTATAGTAAATGGCAAAGAAGTACCTTCCAGCCAATGTCTCCATTCATCCAATGCCATCTTGATGGCAAGCAACTCTTTATTCCCTACGTCATAGTTAAATTCGGAAGGAGTGAATTTTTTAGAGAAAAAAGCAACAGGATGAATCCTTCCAGTCTCTGGTATTCGTTGAGACAGAACAGCTCCAGCAGCAACAGAGGAAGCATCCACCTCCAGAATAAATTGAAACTCAGGATTTGGATGACGAAGGATAGGAGCTGAGGAAAAAGCTTCTTTGAGAGATTCAAAAGCTTCTATAGCCTCAGACGGCCATACTTTACAGTTTTGTCCTTTTCTTGTGAGAGAAGTAAGAGGAGAAGTAATAGTAGCAAAATTCTTGATGAACTTTCTGTAATAATTGGCGAAGCCTAGGAAACGTTGTAAAGCCTTCAAAGAATCAGGTCTAGGCCAATCCAAAATGGCAGAAAGTTTAGTAGGGTCCATTTCGAATCCAGATGCCGATATTACATAACCCAGAAAGGGTATGGATTTTTGATGGAAAGAACATTTCTCCAGTTTAGCAAACAGATGGAATTCTCTTAGACGTTGAAGTACTTTCTTGACGTGGTGCACATGATCTTGGTGGTTCTGAGAAAAAATTAAGATGTCGTCCAGGTATATGATAACAAAAATATTCAAAAAATCACGAAAGATCTCATTTACAAAATGCTGGAAAACCGCCGGAGCATTGCATAGCCCGAAGGGCATGACCAAATATTCATAATGCCCAAATCGAGTGTTAAAGGCAGTCTTCCACTCATCTCCTTTGCGTATACGGATCAAGTTGTATGCACCGCGTAGGTCGAGTTTGGTGAAAATGGTGGCTCCCTGAAGATAAGTAAAAAGTTCAGGAATAAGGGGCAGAGGATAACTGTTCTTGATGGTAATCTGATTCAATCCACGATAATCAATACAGGGTCTTAATCCGCCATCCTTTTTTCCCACAAAAAAGAAACCGGCCCCTACAGGGGAAGAGGAGGGTCGAATAAATCCTCTAGCCAGATTGTCTTTTATATATTCTTCCAGAGCCATGTTTTCTGGTTTAGAAAGTGGATATGTCTTGCCTCGAGGATAGGCAGCCCCAGGAAGGAGGTCAATGGGACAATCAAAAGGGCGATGAGGAGGAAGACGTTCAGCTTCTTTTTTGGAGAAGACATCCACAAAGTCATGGTAATGCATAGGTAAGGATTCCGGAGTTTCAACTGTGAGAGCAATAGTGAGTGGTAACTTAGTAATCTTTTGAAGACATTTAGTCTGGCATGTAGATCCCCAGGAAGTGAGTTCACCGAAAGTCCAAGAAAAAATGGGATTGTGAATCTGGAGCCAGGGTAATCCCAAGATAATGGGAAATTGCGGAGTGGAAATGACATCGAAACAAATTGTCTCAGAATGAAGTATTCCTACGGTGAGGATTAAGGGTTGAGTAGAAAACTGAATGTATCCAGAACCCAAAGGATCTCCACTGACCGTAGAGACTGAAATGGAATACTCCTTCTTTAGTAAGGGTATAGAATGAGTAGAAACAAATGTAGAGTCAATGAACACACCTCCAGCACCAGAATCAATTAGAGCTTGGGTATAGATCTTCTTATGTCCAATTAGAAGAGTTACTGGAACAAAGAGTTTCTTGTATAGGGAATGACCACTATTTTGGCTTAACTCAGTTCCCTGGACTAGAGTTAAGCCCTGGCTTTTACTGGCCTAGTAGGACAATCCCTTAATAAATGTCCTTTAAGGCCACAGTACAGACATAAGCCAAGAGTCCGTCTTCTCAAGCGTTCAGTCTCAGTTAATTTTATACTTCCTACTTCCATGGGTTCAGCCTGATCAGTAGTAGGAGAGGCTGGAGTGACTGGATTAGAAAAACGAGGAGCTAAACGAAAAGGAGTTCGAGTGGAAGTCCTCTGTGTTCTATCCTTTTCTTGTTGGCGTTCACGAAACCTGGCGTCGAGACTGATACAGAGATTTATTAAGGCTTCTAAGGACTCTGGAAGTTCACGATACACCAATTCATCCTTGAGACGCTCAGAAAGTCCTTTACGGAAAGCGGCTCTGAGTGCTCCCTGATTCCAAGTGGTTTCAGAGGCAAGGGTGCGGAACTCAATTGCATATTGAGAGACTGGTTGATTTCCTTGACGTAAATCCAGGAGAGTAGCTTCAGCAGCGGATGACCTTCCAGGTTTATCGAATACGTTTGAGAATGTAGATAGAAATGTATCAACATCCAACAGTATAGGATCATTCTTTTCTAGCAAAGGTGACACCCAAGCCAAGGCTTTTCCTTTCATTAAGGAAATAAGAAACGTGATTCTAGAAGAGGCAGTAGCAAAGAGAGTAGGGCTATTTCGGAAATGAAGACGGCATTGATTCAAAAAGCCTCTACATTCTTCAGGATTCCCATCATATTTATCCGGAAGAGGAATCCTGGGACTTAGTTGTACCTGAGACTGATTGTTAGGAATCGGAGGAGGTAATGCCTCAATCGGATTTGGATTGGGATTAGGATTGGGAGGTGCGGTAGCAACCAAATTTTGTAATAGAGCAGTAATTTGATCAAGTTTAGTGTCCAGAGACTGCAAGTGAGTGGCATGAGAACCCAAGAGCTGTCCCTGGTGAGCCACGGCCATAGATAATTCAGTGGGGTCCATTTTTATGGCCCGTTTGTAATGTCAGCCGCTCTGGAATCAATCCGGGATGTAACCCAACTGCTAGCGTGAATTGAAAGCACACGCTAGCACACTGAGAAATATCCAGGACGTGACCCACTCAGGAAGCAGATTAGAAGATAACAAAAATGAATATTGTTCCAGAATGCAGGAAAGCCACAAAGGATAAAACGTCCCTTTAAGTAGTACAAAGAACAAAAAGGAAATGCTCTTACTTGAAGCTTCTGAAAAAGGTCCTCTTTAGCAGGCTTGTAAAACAAAGGAAAAGTTCTCTTTTGCAGCTTGTAAAAGTATAATGTCCCTTTAAGCAGGTTTATAACAAACAGAAAGGCAAAGTTCTCTTTTGCAGCTTGTAAAAGTAAATGTCCCTTTTAAGCAGGTGTATAACAAACAGAAAGGCAAAGTTCTCTTTTGCAGCTTGTAAAAGTAAATGTCCCTTTTAAGCAGGTGTATAACAAACAGAAAGGCAAAGTTCTCTTTTGCAGCTTGTAAAAGTAAAATGTCCCTTTAAGCAGGTGTATAACAAACAGAAAGGCAAAGTTCTCTTTTGCAGCTTGTAAAAGTAAAATGTCCCTTTAAGCAGGTCTTGTTTATCAAAGAATAGGTTTAAAGGTAAAGGCAAAAGCAAGGTCAGGCAGGCAGAAGTCGGCATCCAAATATCAGCAAAAGGTAGAGGCAAAAGACAAGGTCAGGCAAGCAGAAGTCGGCATCCAAGTATCAGCAAAAGGGTAAAAGCTACAGGCAAGGTCAGGCAGGCAGAAGTCAATGTCCAAATATCAGCAAGTAGGGATTAGGCAAGAGGCTTGGTCAGGCAGGCAGAAGTCGGTACACAGAAGAACAAAACTGATATGGTACTCACAATCCAGGGAAACAAACAAACGGGCCCAGATTCA